>NC_137817.1:2265979-2305979 GCF_963921795.1 Nannobrachium achirus
TGAACATCATTTGAAGTACAGTATTATGATATAATTCTATTAATGTAATTGTGTCATCAAACAGACTCCACCCCTTGTGATGGTAATTGGCACATTTGCTTTATTTTGAAAACAGACATTGAAACCATTTTTTATTTTTTTCTTAACTTTTTTATTTTTCACAAGTCTTAACTCCTTGATAGGTTTTGAAACTGGACATTGCACTCACTGGAACATAGGAAAAGTTTATCATTTTTTTAAAGTTTTTTGCTCGTTTTGTTTGAGTTTTCTTTTAACTTTTTTTTCTTTCTTTTAATATCAGTGCAAGAGCTCTTTATTATTTTTATTTTTTTCTCCAATTCATATCAAACGTCATAACAACACCTAAAGACATCAAAAAGAAGCCGCCACGCCCAAGGGTAAGAATCTGTGACGACCTGGGTAAGTGTCACAGATGCATCCTGGGTAAAGTATCTGTGACTGCCAAAAAACGTTCCTCTCAGAGGGAGAGTTCCCATCATGCAACTTGGTTCGATGGTTCATGCTAGTGTTTGCTCGGCGGGGGAAACGGCTGGTAACACCCTTTAATTGTAACCTATAGACCGGTAACACCCTTTAATTGTAACCTATAGGCCGGTAATACCCTTTAATTGTAACCTATAGGCCGATAAGAACCTTTAATTGTAACCTATAGGCCGGTAACACCCTTTAATTGTAACCTATAGGCCGGTAACACCCTTTAATTGTAACCGATAGGCCGGTAACACCCTTTAATTGTAACCTATAGGCCGGTGACACCCTTTAATTGTAACCTATAGGCCGGTAACACCCTTTAATTGTATCCTATAGGCCGGTAACACCCTTTAATTGTAACCTGTAGGCTGATAAGAACCTTTACTTGTAACCGATAGGCCGGTAACACGCTTTAATTGTAACCGATAATCCATAGTTTATCATGTGTTCTGGTCTTCAAACCTACTATTTTTAAAAACGTCTCAAAAATGTTTCAAAAGTGTTTTCGAAAATAGCCATCCCGCAATGCTCACAGCGTGACGTGCCGTGAGTTTGCGGATCGGCTATTTTTGAAGAATCTATAACTTTTTTTTTCTTTTTTTCAATATTTCCAGCTATAATGGCATGTCCAAAACAGGGATGCTAGGGTCAAAGTGTTTAAAATAGCTCCCTTACTGTTGATGAGACTAAAAGACAAAGGCTTGTAAAATCACAGTCAGAATCAGCGTCATGTTTGATCCTAACTGTTATTCTGTATACATAGTTTATTTGGACTCAAGACAAAAAGCTGCCCAATTGAAAATGCCACACATTTATGAATACATTCTATTTTCCATTCAACGTGTTATAGTTTTCACTATAGCTATGTTTCCATTTGTTTTTTATTTAGTTTTATTATAATTTTTTTGTGCACGCATTACGCAGAAAAATGGATTGTTGCTCACAAAATTGTGGAATATTTATGTCAGCGCGTTGCGAGTGCAATGCGCGTACTGTACGGCACATTCGCAACGCTTTTTTGTTGTTTGTTGTAAATGTGTGCATTTCCTCATGGGCGGACTCATTCGAAACACGGATTCACTCACTGGTAAATATATCAAAGTCACACCAAATCATACTGGTATCATCACCATCATCATCATCTTCATCACCACCATCATCATCATCATCATCTTCACCACCATCATCATCATCATCATCATCATCATCTTCATCATCATTTATCTTGAGCCAAACAACGTCACGTTGGAAACTCCCCCAACATGAGAGAATCATTGCCACACAAAAAATGACAAACAAATAGAAGTGGGCCGCCTTCGCGTTGGGGAGGCGAAGAGCGGCCGTTTTTTAGACTTTTGTTGTTTTCATCATAATTATTCTTCGTTAATATTTCGTCTTCCTCTTCTTCATCTTCTTCGCCTCTTCCTCGCCGTTAAACTTTCTCTGGGTCGTCCTTGCAGTCTGCAGCCGCCTCCCCCTCCTCTGCTGCTGGGACCGCCTCCTCCGCTTTAGACTCCTCCCCTGAGGAGAGGAGAGGAGAGGAGAGGAGGGGAGGGGAGGGGAGAGGGGAGGGGAGGGGAGGGGAGGGGAGGGGAGGGGAGGGGAGAGGGGAGGGGAGAGGAGAGGAGAGGAGAGGAGAGGAGAGGAGAGGAGAGGAGAGGAGAGGGGAGAGGAGAGGAGAGGAGAGGAGAGGAGAGGAGAGGAAAAAGGAAGTTTATAAGATATTGAATTATGGATAAGTTCTTTTGTCATACCCTGATGCTATTCTTTGCCCATTGTATTTTAGTTATTTATCACATTATGTTTGTATTCGTCTCCGTACTGTTTTCCTTCCTGTAATTTTTGTTCTTAAGATAGATTCAGTGAAAACAACTGTCCTTTTTTTGGTGACTCCTGACACCCTCTGAATATGTGAGCAGGCCGTGTTTTCCTGTTAAAATTTTTCATTGATTTCTATAAATTGTTAGGGGAAATGAAAATTATTAAGGTGATACACCATGAAATTTCACTTTTCCTATTTATAACATTTTTTGGGGTCCCACTAGCACCTTCTATCGTCACAAAGTCCCATTTCTGACCGTTGTGTCTTTCTCTGGTTTTGGGAAGGCAAAGGTTAAAAGTATCCCACGGGTTCTCAAAACAGGCTGTCCAGATTTGCTGACGTCATCGACGGCCGTTTTTGAAGGAAAATAAATGTTGTGTGTGTGTGTGTGCGTGCGTGCGTGCGTGCGTGCGTGCGTGCATGTGCACTTTATATGCGTTAGTCATGATTGGATGAGTCATATGAAAGCACTTAGCCAAAACGAGAGTAAATGCCAGCGGAACAGTATATTGCAAGCCATTTTGGCAAAATTATGGTCGGCGCCACCTACACGTTTGGCTGTGTAGCTCATGCCCCGAATGCCCGATGCTTACAAGCTGTACCTCGTTGTAAAGGTGACAAATCAACGATGAAAATGACATAAAAGACAATACAATTTGGTAAAATTAACGGGGAGATATAATGTACCAAAGTCAAGTTTCCTTTCTTTTTGTGCTGAGTTTATATGGCCTTATAGTTCATCATTATAATCACTCTATCACTTTAATAGGTTCTATTCAAAGCCTTTGTTCATGATGTCATCTCTACATGATGTCATCGTCTGGGAAGAGAAGGAGACATCAAGGATGACATCACCGTCCACTGGGAGATAGGGCTGATGGGATGTGTGTGTGTGTGTGTGTGTGTGTGTGTGTGTGTGTGTGTGTGTGTGTGTGTGTGTGTGTGTGTGTGTGTGTGTGTGTGTGTGCGCGCGCGTGCGTGCGTGCGTGCGTGTGCACTTTATCATGCGTTAGTCATGATTGGATGAGTCATATGAAAGCACTTAGCCAATCATCTGTCAGTCCAGGACAGGTGAGATGTGATTTGCTGGTCAGTCATGTTGATTGACAGCGGTCAGAATGCCCTTGCATAAACCGTGCAGGTCAATAAAACATTCATGTCTCCTCACTTGGTGTCCATCGCTTGATAACGCTGACGTGAACAACATGGACAGTAAAACCCCAGAGCAGCGGTTCCCAAACTTTTTTGTCTCAGGGCACCCCATTTTTTTTATCCGAGCGAGGCACCCCTACATTATAATTTTCACTCCCAGCACCTTATATTTATAGATAGTATATCATCGTTGTCGGGTGGAAACCTTGTAAAATTCGTTTTGTATTTATCATCTATAAAATGTACTAAAGTAGTGAAAACAGCAGATCTACAAGCACACAACGCCTCGTATCGCGAGGTGTTGTGTGCTTGTAGATCCGCTGTTTTCACTAGTTTTGTGCGACAGTCTTGTATGATGAAGCAGGGCTTTGCTTTACCAAAAGACGTACACATTTGAAACTTGGAGATACGAGGTGTCTGCCCGACAGTGACGATATTTTAGTGATTATGTTGCGATGAAAACGTTGAGATAATAGCCATTTTGGTTAGAACTGACTGAAAATAACTTTGTACTTTGTATATTTTTTCAAGTGTCCAAATAAATTCCAAATATTATCAAATGATCTCGAGGCACCCCTGGACTGCCGTCGCGGCACCCCAGGGTGCCCCGTCACCCACTGTGAAAACCCCTGCCCTAGAGTACGTTCTGTAAGGGCATTGGTATTGCATCGTCACGTATATCTTTAGATATGGAACTCTCCATGGTAGAGGGGCGTAAATTGGCAGGGGTATGCAGCTGCCATACCCTGGGTCCAGGGGGGAAATAAAAGTTACTTTTAAATATAAATCCATGAATGTCTCTTTGTCTATCTGTGCTGGTTATTATGTTGTTAAATTACAGTAAAATAACTACAAATGCAAAATTTAACAACATGTTCCCTTTAACAAGGTATTATAATTATATTCTCAACACTTTTATTCTGTCCATTTTGACAGAATGGTATATTCCCAGGTTCTGCAGGTCAGCTGCACAGGTGCAATGAATTAGTGTTAATTGTGGCAAGTTTACTAACATGCCAAGTTTAGCTGCACTTGAACAACCGTTCCAGGCTGCCATATCCAGCCCAAGAAACCGTAGAAAACTTTGGGGAAAACGGGCAAATAAACAGGTGTGCGCATGAGGACTCCCATCTTGCTTTTGCTGAACTGACGCCACTGCCACGGTAGCTCTGAGAAGGTTCCACTGCGCTGCAAACCGGCAGAGGTTGAGCCGGTTCCCAGAACGCCACCTTTTTTTCACAACATCGTATCTAAAAATGTGAGGTCGTCCCTTAAAGGTAAAGGTAGCAGGCACCTACGGATGTTTCAGGTGGCGACGCCAAGTACAACTAGAAGTACTGTTCCTATGAAACAGTGTGGGCTCGCTTGTAAAGAAATAATAAAAAAAAAAAAAATGTTGTTTTTCCTTCATTTCTTATGTTTGCCAACGTGACTATACTCTGCAGCAAGCTAACTGTCATGTGAAGCTCAACCAATACTCCAGCTAACACCACTCCCAGATGTTTTTCCGTCAATTTCCAATTGCACCTCATTGGCTAAGGGCCCTGCCTTTGTACTGTCTGGGCAGGACTTGATAGATAATAAATAAATAATGAAGATAACTTAGTGTTCTCGCCTTTCAGGCGAGCCCACAATTAATATTTGGTTACAATCAGAAACTGAAACGATCAAATTCCTTATAATTTAAGGGTCCATCCCAGTGAGTTTAATATGAATTGTATATGCTGTATATAACTATTCATTTACAGAATGTCTGACCGTCCGCCGTCTGACCGTCTGTCTGCATGCTGACATCACTGATACTAAACAGTGTCGTCACCATGGTAACAATGACCAACTGACATCACTGCAGTGCCCAAATTTGGAGATGGCATCACAGACTGGCCTGGACACGGAACACCATATATGGGCATAAAAGAGTGCCAGCCAGACATACGGATACACCGGGTATTTATTGCACAACTGGACATGGATGGTGACTGTTCTGCCCAACGGGCATCGGTCTGGGTTCTCCTACATTACTTCTGAGACTCCTACATTCAATCCCTCATCGCACATGTTCTATAGATCTGCTATCACACCCCCGGGCACATGTTCTATAGATCTGCTATCACACCCCCGGGCACATGTTCTATAGATCTGCTATCACACCCCCAGGCACAGGTTCTATAGATCTACTATCACACCCCCGAGCACATGTTCTATAGATCTGCTATCACACCCCCGGGCACATGTTCTATAGATCTGTTATCACACCCCCGGGCACATGTTCTATAGATCTGCTATCACACCCCCAGAGCACATGTTCTATAGATCTACTATCACACCCCCGGGCACTAGTGATGCGCGGATAGGCTTTTGAAGTCATCCGAATCCATCCGCGCAAATTAATTATCCGCCCATTATCCAACCGCATTAATTATATCATCCAATTTATAAATCTGCATCCATCCTCATCCGCAACTTCAAAAGTATTTTTATTATTATTACCCTTATTATTAGGCTAATATTATTTTCTGGTAGGCTATTCCCTGTTAGTTTTCTTAGTTGTGCGATCACAGAAATGCATTGATCTAGCCTACGGAATGTCTCCGTTCGTCTTTTTTCGTTCTTTTTTTTTTTTTGAGTCGGTGCTGCGTCGATGCAGACAGACATGCAGGCAGACAGACAGAGTCAGACCCACGAGAGAGAGAGAGAGCGAGGGAGAGAGCGAAAGAGAGAGGAACAAACACAACTTAGTGGGAAGTTTAACTTACCTACTGTACAGTACTTTACAATATGGACTATGGAGCTGAGAGGGATTCACTTTTTAGCGCAGCGCGAACAGAGGTAATGAGTGCGATGCATGCCGTGATGCCATTGCTTTAAGTGGACACAGCTGTTTAGTTTTATCGTGGACTGCACATTGCCTCATGAAAAATGATGGTTAGGCTACTTTACAAATTATACAAAATAACACACACTAACACAGACACAAGCATACCTAGACTTAGCTTTTTATTGATAGATATTATTAGGCCATAATTTATTTCCTGCATTATTTCATCCGCGGATATCCGAAATTAATTAATAATTATATTTGATTGATCCAAATCCGACTGCACCGCGGATCACCGCGGTCCACCGCGGCTAAAACCGCTATCTGCGCATCTCTACCGGGCACATGTTCTATAGATCTGCTATCACACCCCCAGAGCACATGTTCTATAGATCTACTATCACACCCCCAGAGCACATGTTCTATAGATCTACTATCACACCCCCGGGCACATGTTCTATAGATCTGTTATCACACCCCCGGGCACATGTTCTATAGATCTGTTATCACCCCTGGGCACATGTTCTATAGATCTGTTATCACCCCTGGGCACATGTTCTATAGATCTGTTATCACCCCTGGGCACATGTTCTATAGATCTGTTATCACCCCTGGGCACATGTTCTATAGATCTACTATCACACCCCCGGGCACATGTTCTATAGATCTGCTATCACACCCCCGGGCACATGTTCTATAGATCTGTTATCACCCCTGGGCACATGTTCTATAGATCTGTTATCACCCCTGGGCACATGTTCTATAGATCTGTTATCACACCCCTGGGCACATGTTCTATAGATCTGTTATCACACCCCCGGGCACATGTTCTATAGATCTACTATCACACCCCCGGGCACATGTTCTATAGATCTGCTATCACACCCCCACATGTTCTATAGATCTACTATCACACCCCCGGGCACATGTTCTATAGATCTACTATCACACCCCCGGGCACATGTTCTATAGATCTGCTATCACACCCCCACACATGTTCTATAGATCTACTATCACACCCCCAGAGCACATGTTCTATAGATCTGTTATCACACCCCCGGGCACATGTTCTATAGATCTGTTATCACCCCCGGGCACATGTTCTATAGATCTGTTATCACCCCTGGGCACATGTTCTATAGATCTGTTATCACCCCTGGGCACATGTTCTATAGATCTGTTATCACACCCCCGGGCACATGTTCTATAGATCTGCTATCACACCCCCGGGCACATGTTCTATAGATCTGTTATCACCCCTGGGCACATGTTCTATAGATCTGTTATCACCCCTGGGCACATGTTCTATAGATCTGTTATCACACCCCCAGAGCACATGTTCTATAGATCTGTTATCACACCCCCGGGCACATGTTCTATAGATCTGTTATCACACCCCCGGGCACATGTTCTATAGATCTGCTATCACACCCCCAGAGCACATGTTCTATAGATCTGTTATCACCCCTGGGCACATGTTCTATAGATCTACTATCACACCCCCGGGCACATGTTCTATAGATCTGCTATCACACCCCCGGGCACATGTTCTATAGATCTGTTATCACCCCTGGGCACATGTTCTATAGATCTGTTATCACCCCTGGGCACATGTTCTATAGATCTGTTATCACACCCCCGGGCACATGTTCTATAGATCTGTTATCACCCCTGGGCACATGTTCTATAGATCTACTATCACACCCCAGAGCACATGTTCTATAGATCTACTATCACACCCCTGGGCACATGTTCTATAGATCTGTTATCACCCCTGGGCACATGTTCTATAGATCTGCTATCACACCCCCGGGCACATGTTCTATAGATCTACTATCACACCCCCGGGCACATGTTCTATAGATCTGTTATCACACCCCCGGGCACATGTTCTATAGATCTGCTATCACACCCCCGGGCACATGTTCTATAGATCTGTTATCACCCCTGGGCACATGTTCTATAGATCTGTTATCACACCCCCAGAGCACATGTTCTATAGATCTGTTATCACACCCCCGGGCACATGTTCTATAGATCTGTTATCACACCCCCGGGCACATGTTCTATAGATCTGCTATCACACCCCCAGAGCACATGTTCTATAGATCTGTTATCACCCCTGGGCACATGTTCTATAGATCTACTATCACACCCCCGGGCACATGTTCTATAGATCTGCTATCACACCCCCGGGCACATGTTCTATAGATCTGTTATCACCCCTGGGCACATGTTCTATAGATCTGTTATCACCCCTGGGCACATGTTCTATAGATCTGTTATCACACCCCCGGGCACATGTTCTATAGATCTGTTATCACCCCTGGGCACATGTTCTATAGATCTACTATCACACCCCAGAGCACATGTTCTATAGATCTACTATCACACCCCTGGGCACATGTTCTATAGATCTGTTATCACCCCTGGGCACATGTTCTATAGATCTGCTATCACACCCCCGGGCACATGTTCTATAGATCTGCTATCACACCCCCGGGCACATGTTCTATAGATCTGTTATCACCCCTGGGCACATGTTCTATAGATCTGTTATCACCCCTGGGCACATGTTCTATAGATCTGTTATCACACCCCCGGGCACATGTTCTATAGATCTACTATCACACCCCCGGGCACATGTTCTATAGATCTGTTATCACACCCCCAGAGCACATGTTCTATAGATCTGTTATCACCCCTGGGCACATGTTCTATAGATCTGTTATCACCCCTGGGCACATGTTCTATAGATCTGTTATCACCCCTGGGCACATGTTCTATAGATCTGTTATCACACCCCCGGGCACATGTTCTATAGATCTACTATCACACCCCCGGGCACATGTTCTATAGATCTGTTATCACACCCCCAGAGCACATGTTCTATAGATCTGTTATCACACCCCCAGAGCACATGTTCTATAGATCTGTTATCACACCCCCGGGCACATGTTCTATAGATCTGTTATCACACCCCCGGGCACATGTTCTATAGATCTGTTATCACACCCCCGGGCACATGTTCTATAGATCTGTTATCACACCCCCGGGCACATGTTCTATAGATCTACTATCACACCCCCGGGCACATGTTCTATAGATCTGCTATCACACCCCCAGAGCACATGTTCTATAGATCTACTATCACACCCCCGGGCACATGTTCTATAGATCTGTTATCACACCCCCGGGCACATGTTCTATAGATCTACTATCACACCCCCGGGCACATGTTCTATAGATCTACTATCACACCCCCGGGCACATGTTCTATAGATCTGTTATCACACCCCCGGGCACAGGACTAGTATAGTATATAAAAAAAATCAAACCTCTGTTCGAAGTGAAGCGGTGAATTTGTATGTGTTCTAGAGCTATGAAATCTGTGTTCTAGATCTATAAATTCTGTGTTCTAGATCTATGCTTTCTATGTTCTTTAGTTCTATATTTTTGAAGACCGCTTCCAATGAATGGCTTTGTGTGTATCACGCCCATATATGGTCATTTCAGTCCAGAATGAACAGGCTTTTTCAAAAACAGAATTTCCGTTACCTTATGTCCATATATGGTCACTCCAGGCCAGAATGAACAGGTTTTCCTGTCCCGCACGTGCAAAATATCAGTCCAGAATGAATAGGTGTCGTAATGTGTGTCCCATGTCCATATATGGTCATTTCAGTTCAGAATGAATAGGCTTTATATGTCCTGTACATCCAGAATATGTGTGCGGTGTCCCTCCCGGTCAGATGAATGGATACTTTGAGGATTGGTCAAGCTTCACATGATAATTTGGCCTTCAACTGTCATACCGGCTCTCCAAATACATTCAGAATAGAGGTTTTATCTGTCCACCGCTTCACTTCGAACCGAGGTTTGATTTTTAGATTCTATGTGTTCTGAATGAATGAATGATTTTGTCTGGAGAGCCAAATTGTCATGTGAAGCTTGACCAATCCTCAATTCTTCATTCTGGACTGGACATGCACGGGAGTCGGGACATGCACGGGACAGACAAAGCTATACCTTGGAAGCGGTTTTCATCGCTACAACAAGCTCCTGAGTCCTGGTGATGTCACAACAACACCATGACATCGTGTAGGGTGATGTCATAACTTTCTGACTGTTATGACTGATGTCATCAACAAAGAGCCAATCACACGGACTGGTCTCGCGGGGCTTCATACCTGGCCGAAGGCTCATCAATAATTCAGAGCCAATCAGAAGCCAGCAGAGAGAGTGATGCTGTCTGAACGGTCACTCTGTTGGCTTCCATCAACCTTAACCAACCTCATGAATATTCATCACCTCATTAGTGTCATGTCATCTGGTAACCAAGATCACAGCGGGCCATACTTGGTATTTTCAGGTTTTAAACAAACAAACTATTTGGATTTTTCAACTCTGAGTACAAATGGAACCAAATGGACCCTGGCTTACTTATTTGTATACTTTGTACTTTTTGAGCTGTGCTAATCGCTCCTACGTCAGGCTTTGTGTGTACCGTATGTATGTCCGTCCGCAGAGCTTGGCATCGGCCAAGCTTCAAGGGACGTTAATGACATTAAAGGACAATTTTATCAATAAAAAGCTTTGTTTGTTTTTTACAACAAGGGTTCATATTTTAGATTGTAATTAGAGGAAAGAAAAAGTGAGTGTTAAAATGTTTTCATTTGCTTCGTTCTATTGTTTTATCACGTTTACCGTGTTAAAATGTGGGGCATGCGTACGCATGGGGGCATGCGTACAAGTGGCTAAATATGTCTTTTTAGACACAATAAGCCAGCAGTTTCTTTATTGCTATTTACAGTAACACATAGGCCTTCCTTATATTTGCCAAGATCTGCTATTCTTGGCAAAGAGGTTTGGTGTAGAGTGAAAATAAAAGCAGACTAAGTATTGACGGTTCAAGTGGTTCAATGTCTAACAATATACATTAAACCAACAACCTGCACTGATGATGTTGCTGTCAAACAAGTCTAAGCTGTCTGAGAAATGAAAATGTTCAATCTGCAACACAATTTCATACAATACGTAGTGGGGGTCCCTGCTTCATCTCTCTCTCAGTTAGGGGTCCTTGGCCTGAAAACGCTGAGGACCCCTGGTCTATTGCCAGTTGCAGACCCATTCAGACACTCTGACATGTTGTCAAATCCATTGAATAAATCACCTTTGGCAACGTGACAACTTTGAATCCACACGTTGTCCGTACTGCAGTGGTGTAAAGTAACTAAGTACTTTTACTTAAGTACTGTACTTAAGTACAGTTTTGAGGTATTTGTACTTTACTCGAGTACATCCAATTTCCAATACTTTCACTTCTACTCCACTAACTTTTTCTCCACTACAATTATTTGAAAACTTTAGTTACTAGTTACTTTGCAGATCTAAATTAAAATATTATAAAACATTAAGCCAGATTTTATATGGTGGCCATTTGAAAATAGGGTTAGTCAATCTACAAGCTCACAATGCGTTGCGAAACATTTTGTACTTGTACTTTTGGTAATTTAAGTACTTATTGATGCCAATACTTTCATACTTTTATTCAAATACATTTTGAATTCTGGATTTACTTTATCTACAGTGCAGTATTGATACTTTTACTTAAGTATAAAATGTGAGTAGTTTTTCCACCTCTGCCGTACTGAGTGGTTCTGGTGACAGGTCCTACTGGCCACTGGCGTTAATAATTAATAATTCATGTATTATTATAGCAGTGACCGCTGGAGTGCATCAATAATTCATTAATAAATCACAACACCTGTTATCTGTAGGGGGGGGGGGGGCAGCCTCCACTTCTCTCCGAGGTGGTGGTAACCATGACAACAGGGAGGCAGTGAACTGCTAGATGACCTACTTTCACTGCTAGTTTGATGCATGTGCGTGTGTGCACTGTGTGTGTGTGTGTGTGTGTGTGGGGGGGGGGGGGGGGGTGTCTGTGTGTGTGTGGGTGGGTGGGTGCGTGTGTGTGGGTGGGTGGCTATGAGGGACACTAACACACACACACACACACACGCGCACGAACACACACACACACACACACGCACACGCACACGCGCACACGCACACGCACACGCACACACACACACACGCACACGCGCACACACACACACACACACACACACACACACACACAGTGCACGCACACAGGTGCAGTCTCGATCATAGACTGTAAAAAAGAGATGAACAAAGCTACGCCCATATATGGTCAAATGAACAGTAAATGAAGCGTGTGCACGTCGCCATGTTTCTACTTCCTGTCCTGAAAATGGAAATGGTTCCAGGATTCTATTGGCTGGGACAGAGCGGGGGGGGGGGGGGGGGGGGTCAATACATACTATTGGTTGGGAGCTTGTCAATCAAGCTAGCCACGCCCCTCCTAGGGCATATACTATTTTATCATCAATTTTAAAATGCATGGGAGCATTATTTAACAAAAGACATATCATGGTGATTGAAAGAAGACTTTAAACTAGCGACTGGAAGCATAAAGTATTTATGACAATGTTTATTAAAGGATAACTTTGTTAACTGTGTTAAAATGCTTTCATTTACTGCTTTCTATCGTTTTAGCGATTTTAACAATTTAGATTTCAGTGGGTGGGGGCATGCGTACAAGTGGCTATCTTTTTAGACAACTGGTAATTTCTGTATTACTATTTAAAGTAACACTACTAGCACCCATACGTCACGTCTGCCCATGAAGGATTGCGGTGCATCTTGGGAATTGTGTCTAAAAAGACATATTTAGCCTCTTGTACGCCTGCCCCCACCCACTGAAATTACAATCGTTAAAATCACTGAAACGATAGAAAGCGTAAATGAAAACATTTTAACATTCATCTTTTCTTTTCCTTGTTGTAAAAAAACAACTTTAAGGTCATAAAATCAAGTGTAAAGTTCGGCAAAACCCCATACACTTGAATGGAGCATAATTCTTTTTAGTACTTTTTGGGGAAAACAGCAAAAACATATGAACTTTCTCTTGAAGTCTCTTCCTATATCGCCTCGGGGAAATCTCGCTTTTGCGAACGCCCATCATTTCGACGGGAGGGTTAGCGACTCACTCCACGGAGGTTAAGGTTAGGGTGAGGGTTAGAGTCGAGTGTCGAAAAGATGACATGTACTAACAGCGACACGCTCCCTATCGCCTCAACTTGCAAGCCGGATACTATGGCACTGGTATTAACGCGCGCGCGTGTGTGTGTGTGTGTGTGCGCATGCGTGCGTGCGTGCGTGCATGCGTGCGTGCGTGTGCGTGTGTGTGTGTGTGTATAGTTCATCATTGTCTTCATCATTGTGGGGTGTGTGTCTCGCCGACGAGGACCAGACACAAAGCACTCTAATGTAATATCGATACACACACGCGCACACACACACACACACACACACACACACACACACACACACACACACACACACACACACGCGCGCGCGCGCACACACACACACACACACACGCGCGCGCGCGCGCACACGCGCGCGCGCGCGCGCACACACACACACACACACACACACACACACACACACACACACACACACACACACACACACAGAGCGGTGGAGCAGTGCCAAGCACCTTTCAGGAGGCAGCAGAGTGTTTAATGGCTGCCTGGCAGACTGGGGTAAAAGTCACCCGTCGTATTGAGCTTTATTAGTTATTTAAAAGAAAGTAATTACATTGTGAGCATCTCCATGAACTCAGTGCACTCACAGCGAGCGTGTGCTATATGTGTGTGTGTGTGTGTGTGTGTGTGTGTGTGTGTGTGTGTGTGTGTGTGTGTGTGTGTGTGTGTGTGTGTGTGTGTGTGTGTGTGTGTGTGTGTGTGAGGCATGCGGCGCGCTCTTTTCTCGTGCATGTATTTTTCGCCCGTGCCATGGCATTGGTCCGACATCACATTGTTCCTACATCCCATTAGTCATAATCTGGTGATGTTAACCTGGTGAAAAATACTATGCCTAAACCTAACCCAAACCCTAACCCTAACCTCAGTAAAGCTATGCCTAAACCTAAGCCAAACCCTAACCCTAACCTCAGTAAAGCTATGCCTAAACCTATGCCTAAACCTAACCCTAACCAAATTCGGACTAATGAGATGTAGGACTAATGAGATGTAGGACTAATGAGATGTAGGACTTATGAGATGTAGGACTAATGAGATGTAGGACTAATGAGATGTAGGACTTATGGGCAGTCCCCTTTTTGGCCCGCCTGTAGTCTTTTAATATGTACAAGCAGTTCTAGGGGCTTTGCTGGCGCTGGAGAATGCTAACTGACCCTAACCCTAACCCTAACCCTAACCCTAACCCTGCAACGTGTTTTGAGCTTGTAGATCGGCTATTTTTTGCTATGTATATGCATTGTGGCCCTCTGAAGTGAGCTTGAAAATGTAGTGGCCCTCTCCATCATCAAAGTTGACCACCCCTGGTCTAGACTCTAGGCACCAAAACACACATTCTCCTCTCTGGTACCATATGGAGCGGAGGGGAGCAGAGGAACGAGGGAATATCTTTTGTTTCCTAGTCGTCTATTTATTATCAGCTACTGTAACAGAGTCTACATATGATGTTACAGTAGCTGTATATATTTAATAATAATAATAATAATAACTTTATTTATATAGCACCTTTCTAGACAGTGTCACAAAGTGCTGCACAACAAATCTACACAGTAAAAAAAGGCAAGGGAAACAAAAATAGTTAAAATGGATGAAACAAGAAAAGCAACAGTTACACTAAGGTAAAATTTAAATGTTCAAAGACCAGCGGTAAAAATAAATAAATAAATGAAACCAGCTTTAGTTTCTGCAAATCCTCGCAGTGTATTTGCAAGCTTGGATGAAACAGGAACACATGGCAGGTTCCCCCCTGGTCTCACAAGATCCAGGACTCGATTCTTAACTTTTGCTCTCAAGTTTGGGTATTAAACCTTGTCAGTTATGTTATAACTGACAAGGTATATATCACCAGTCAATCAACGCCATTTGAAATGGTTACACCCCGCCACATGTCTCCTTTCCGACAGACACTAACCCTATCTCTAAGCCTTACCCTAAACTTAACCTCTATGGAAGTGTTGCCACTCCGACAATAAGAAGTCAATTTCGGAGTGGCGACATGTCGGAATGGAGAGCGACACCCATTTGAAATGTGAGTTTGCTGGCTGTCCGACGCGCTCGTTGCGAGGACCCTTTAGTTACAGGGGAGGGTTAGACCCGTGCCGGTGTTTATACCTCAACAACATGATGTATTATTTTGTACGAATGTTAAAAAGGAAACTTGAATGAAGTGTTTTTCCTAGCCACGTTGTTGCTGTCAATGATGGTGCAAAAAGCTGTAGGCTAATCTGCTTCAACTTCAGCTCAGCCTGTGATCTTATCGTAGTTCTGAGAAGAACATCCTATAGTAGTGATGTGTTTTACAATCTTTCATTGTCAGAGAGAGAGTGAGACGTGCAGCAGAAAGACATCTCTGTTCATTGACCGCATGCAGTAGCGTTGCTATAGCAACTTGTTACAGCCCAATGTACACTTCGTCGTACGATGGGGTTGTGCGGCCTGAAAATAGCAGGTCTACAAGCACAGTGTGTAGCAGATGAATGCATGGAGAGCTCGTACGGTAGATCTGCTATTTTCGAACCTGTGACCCGCTATGCGGCGAAGTGTAACTGGACTTAAGGACTGGGTAGCTGTTCTCGTACTAAAGGAGAATCCCGGACAAGTGCTTTATATTCTTACAGTAATTCGATTTATTCGTGGTAGAGGCGGAAAAAACACTTTTTTGTAGCAGCTTGTGTGAATACAGTAGATTCCAATATACACTCTGATTTCTCTGAATTAACGGAATAAGAGTCTTTGATTTTTTCTATTACTGACGATGGCCGATAGGAACATTTGGTTACATGTCTCCATTCCGACATGTCTCCACTCCGACATGTCTCCATTCCGACACTAACCCTATCCCTTACCCTAACCCTAACCTTAACCTCTATGGAAGTGTTGCCACTACGACAATAACCCTAACCCTAACCTCAGTCTCCGTACCTTGTTGATCTTTCGTCTCCTCGCTCTTCTCCACTGTGGGGCTGACAGCAGCAGGCACGTCGGCTTGTCTGGCCTCCACCTTCTCCTCCTCCACCTGCTTCACCTCCTCCTGGGCAGCAGGGGGCGCTGTGGTGGTGGTGGGAGTCTTGGCCGCCGGGGCCTCCACCTCTTTGGGCTTCTCCTCAGCTTTCTCCTCCGCCTCGGGCTCCTCTTTCTGGGGCTCGGAGGCGACCGGTGGGGCGGCCGCTACCGGAGCAAAGATGTTGTTGTTTAGAATTATAGTTTTGTTTACAGTTTACAATGGAAGTTATTAGGCAGAAGTAAACTACAGGATCACAGGTAAACCAAGTACCT
Source organism: Nannobrachium achirus (assembly GCF_963921795.1). Lineage (NCBI taxonomy): Eukaryota > Metazoa > Chordata > Actinopteri > Myctophiformes > Myctophidae > Nannobrachium > Nannobrachium achirus. Next base: position 2,282,667 of record NC_137817.1, read on the forward strand.
GGCAACAGTCTAAACAATATACCATACCATCAATCAAATAATAATCTGCCTACATTGAAACTATATGCCTGGTAAACATTGGGCCTGATTCATCAATCTGGTCGTAAATATAGTGTAAATAAAGTGACTAAATCTGACTTATATTTCTGTACCTTCAAAATCCATTCAAAATCCCAGACAAAAAAAAAACATTGCTGAATCTGACCCCTAACTTGGGAATTGTCCTAAATGCCTAAATTGTCAAAATCGTAATTTGGCCGCAAAGTGCTTGATGAATCGGGCCCAATGAAGCTAGCATCTGTCTTAACATGCTTTCTAAATAACATTTAAAAATTGTGGTCAAGAAAAGGTAGTTCTAAGTAACTTAATGGCCGAGGTATGTCTGCATGGTCATCATACTGTATCTAGGTTGAGGTTAAGGCTAAAAAACTTAAAGAATCAGTCAAAATCAAAACTAAAGAAAATCAAACATAAAGTCTAATAAGTAACAACCTTGTACAGGAGACGTGGCGGCGGCAGCCGGGGAGTTTCCAGGTTTCTCCACCAGGGGGCTCTTGGCCGGCTGGCTCGACTCCTCCCCCTCCTTCTTCTGGCTCTCCTCCTCGGCAGGCTTCTCCTCCTCCTTGGCTGCGGGAGCCTTCTCCTTCTCCACCTCCTTCTCCTTCTTCTCCACCTCCTCCTGCTGCTGCACCTCCTCTGCCTTCTCCTCCTGCTCCTCCTCTCCTCCCTGCGTGGCCTCCTCCTCTTCCTGGTTGTTCACGGCAGGACTGTCGTCTCCTCCTCCTGCCTCCTTCTCCTCCTCCTCCTCCTCACCGTCTTTAAGGGTGGGACGATATGGAAAAATACGATGGCAAAATGTTTTCCCAAGCAGTATCACAATACACAATCTTATCACGTTTATTTTTCATGTTGGTTTTATGGTTATTTTTCAAGTTACACAAGGTAACAAAAACTACAAGAACAAGGAGTAACAGACTATTTAGACCAGTGGTCCTCAAAGTGGGGTCCAGGGACTCTAGAATTCAGGGTCTAAAATTGACCCTTACAAGTACCTAACTCTGACAGTGTGCAAATGAAACCATTTTGGTTTCATTTGCACACTGTCAGAGTTCAGGGGAGACCTTGACATTTTAAAGTTTGAAAACTACTGATTTAGACCAAAATGCAGGTTTAAATGGATTCTGCAATGAATCTCTGTATTAACAATTCAACAGGATATTTTCATAATGCTCCCTCATTGTGTATCACGTTCACGATATATATATATATATGATATCTCTGAAAAGGCGTATCGTGAAGACATTGTATCGTCTCAACGATATTGATCACCATATCGCCCACCACCTACCGTCTTTCATCTTTTTCCGGGTTATGTGTCCGCGGAAGCTGGCCTGTATTTTGGTGGCGGCCTTGTGGGCCTTGTTCTCCTCGGGTTTGCTGGGGGCCGTTGTTCCATCCTGCTCGATCTTCTGGTCGGCATCCTCGCTCTTCTCCACCTGCGTTTGGAGGACAGGCGAGGAGAGCACAGCGTCGTCAGCGAAAAGAGCAAACACTAGAAAACCACAACCAGCAGCTCCACCGGAAACCAAGCATGGACACATTGGAATGAGATGCACTGAAGGAATCCCTCAACAGTAACACTATTTGGTATGCGTCTACCACCGTAGAGGGTAGCAAATAGTGCTGCAAAGTTTGGGATACCAAATAGTCCTTGTCTTTGAAGCACTATTTCGTATCTCAGTACTTTAGCAGTGGGATATCAAATCGTTGTTTTTATAGCACTTTTTGTATTCCTCTATGGCAGCAAAGGGATGCCATATACTGCTGGTTTTGAAGCACTACTTTGTATCCCATAGTCCTTGTTTTTGTAGCACTATTTGGTACCTCAGTACTTTATTAGTGCGATAACAAATCATTGTTTTTAGCAAAGGGATGCCAAATAGTGCTTGTTTTGTACCACTATTTTGTATCCCTCTATTTTAGTAGAGGGATAGCAAATGGTGCTATAAAGACACATACTGTTTGGTATCCCAGTAGTGTTCATCTTCGCTTCTTGTTTTAGTTTGATGATGGATATCCCTCTATAGTCACAAAGGGATACCAAATAGCACGGCCCGTCTTGAAGGCTCTCAAGGACGGATGTCTTCCTTTGGTCGGATTGTAACTTCATACAATCACAACCTGTACACCAGGGTTCCCCAATTAGTTTTCCCCAAGGGCCGAATCATGTCCAGGGTACCAAGCCGAGGGCCACAACACTGCAGGGGGCGACGGTGGCGTTCCCGCTACTCCAGCGACAGTTCAGATATCGTCGATGTCGGGAGAAAATCTTGTATGTCCAAAACCGTTTGTTTTGCATTTATCATTTTAAAGATTATTTAAACTAGTGAAAACAGACGATCTACAAGCGCAAGTGCTTGTAGATCTGCTGTTTTCACTACTTTAGTGCGACGGCCTTGTACGATGAAGCAGGGCTTTGCTTTGCGAAAGAACACACACATTTGGAGCTACGAGGTTTCCACCCGACAACGACGATATACTAGTGTTGTTGGTGCTCTTATACCACCGACAGTAGCCCCCCGCGGGCCGCAAATGGCCTGCGGGCCGCCTATTGGGGAACCCTGCTGGACAGGTTCAACCAATCACAACCTGTACAGGTTCTACAACGTGTTATGAGTAGAAGGTGAGAGAAAACACAGAAGGTTGAGGAGGGCTAGCATGGTTAGCATAGTTAGCATGTAGAGAGAAGGTTAAAACATGACACTGAGACAGGTTATCCTGGCATCTCCCTGTTTTAGCTGTTTTATAAGAGAAACGTTTCCAAGAATGTAAAACGTTTTCAGAGAATGGACAAAATAATAATAATTAAAAAAAGAACATTTCCAAAAATGTCACCATTCCAGTATGTTCAACGTTTTAAAAAAATAGCCGATCTACAAGCTCTTAAAATGTGTTGCATCGCAAGGCGTTTTGAGTTGGTAGATCAGGTATTTGGTATAGTATGTAGGCTTTAAGCGGTTAGGGGTTGAGGATGGGTTTAGGTTTAGGCTCAGAGGGTGATATTTATTGGTGCGTTCAGGAAAAGGCACAGGACACAGGGAAGGGTCAAAGGTCAAAATGTACATTTAAATGCTGCTCCAAATATTACCTTGCGTACCCGGATCCAAAGCTGTCCGTCAAATAGGGGCGTGTGCTATGATGAGGCATATTAATCTAATGAAAAGAAATCAAATCAAATTAACAAATGAATGATGAGAAGCGGCAAACCAAATCAATCAGGTAACATTCAGAAATGAAACAAGCAAATAAAAGATTCAATGTCAAACTGATAATAATAAGGCCTTGTGCGGTGCATCTCTAAATAATGTGCACATCAAATAAACATGAACAAGCAATATGAAAGGTGCTGTAAAAGTGATATATTATATATTATGATAGCGATCATTGCTATAGTGTTTGTTCAGTAACAGTGTTAAATAGCTCTATATTGTGACAGTAATCATTGCTAGAGAGGGTTTGTTCAGTAACAGTGTTAAATAGCTCTATATTGTGACAGTAATCATTGCTATAGAGTGTTTGTTCAGTAACAGTGTTAAATAGCTCTATATTGTGACAGTAATCATTGCTATAGAGTGTTTGTTCAGTAACAGTGTTAAATAGCTCTATATTGTGACAGTAATCATTGCTAGAGAGTGTTTGTTCAGTAACAGTGTTAAATAGCTCTATATTGTGCATGACAGTAATCATTGCTAGAGAGTGTTTGTTCAGTAACAGTAAAGATTGTGCATTTGTTCTCTGTCCTTTATTGGATGAGATTTGTATCCCGACCTGAACATGTATGTTCTGTTCACTAACAAGCTGTTCAAACTATCCACAACATAGAGCTCTAACAACTATTTCAACAAAGAGAAAAGAGAAAAGCAACAAAAACAATTACAGCACCTTTTAAACATAACAACATGAAGCAGAGCATACAAAGCAGTGCAGCATCAAAGAAGGCAGATGATAAAAGGTGGTCAAATCAAACAGTAAGCAGTGAATGGTGTTTGTGTGATGGTTTTCTCCCCATGGACACTAGGTTCTCTTTGTACTGCTAGTACCCTTGTTGTATTGTATTCTCCCCATGGTCACTGGTTTCTCTTTGTACTGCTACCTTGTTGTATTGTATTCTCCCCATGGTCACTGGTTTCTCTTTGTACTGCTACCTTGTTGTATTGTATTCTCCCTATGGTCACTAGCTTCTACCCTTGTTGTATTGTATTCTCCCCATGGACACTGGTTTCTCTTTGTACTGCTACCTTGTTGTATTGTATTCTCCCTATGGTCACTAGCTTCTACCCTTGTTGTATTGTATTCTCCCCATGGACACTGGTTTCTCTTTGTACTGCTACCTTGTTGTATTGTATTCTCCCTATGGTCACTAGCTTCTACCCTTGTTGTATTGTATTCTCCCCATGGACACTGGTTTATCTTTGTACTGCTACCCTTGTTGTATTTTACACTAGCTGTCTGTATCTTCACTTCCGTGCTGCGTCTGGCGACTGAATTGCTCCGTGGGATCAATAAAGGCCTATCTCTCTACTAAGGCGTTTTGTCTTTCTTTCTTTCTTTCTTTCTTTCTTTCTTTTAGGCAGCACAGTATCATCAGCGTAACTCACGTTGCACAGTGTTAGGAATCTGTTGGAGCAGCGGTTCTCAAAGTGGGTCTGGGGACCCCCGGGGGTCCTTGAGGGGTTTCCAGGGGGTCCCCAGCTAAATGAATTAATATAGTATCAAAATCACTTTAACCCATATATCAGCTATTTCAAAACAGCTATTTTGAAACCAAAAATCCCTGGCACAAAATATTTTGCCTTCCAACAAAACATCTGAGATATACACCTATAATGACTCCTTATTGCACTTATTTCAATCCAGACATTAATAAATCATATTGTACCGTTGATAATGCTACTGACGTAGAAGCGGCATTTTAATTTAAATTACATTTCAAACCTCTTCATCCATTTATTATTAACGCATTATCTTTTATTGCAGTCATTAAAACGAATGGCACCTGCTAGTGAAAAATAGACACGGAATCATTAGAATGAATGAGACGTAGAGCTATGTTCTCCTGCGCACACACACACACACACACACACACACACACACACACACACACACACACACACACACACACACACACACACACACACACACACACACACACACACACACACACACAAAAGGAAAGGTTCTCTACAGAACCCCTATGAGGAACATGAAGGACCTTCAACTGAATAAAATGGTTTCTTCAGCAAGGCCAAGCATGGTTCTTCCTGGAACCATAAAGATATACACCTCCCAACCATCACAGGTTACCATAGTAACAGCATTCACAGCCAGGCCCCTCCCCCTCCCAACCATCACAGGTTACCATGGTAACCAGAGTGCTAACTCATCACAGCTGCCTCTGAGCATGTCGTTCTCTGTCGCCATGGGAACCACATAAATATATTCAAAACTCTGAGTTATGGATATGAATTATTATTATTATTATTAAAGGTTATCAGACTAATTGATTTGTTAGTAGACTTCATATGTAGAGTTTATACTTTATATAAATATATTAAAAAAATACAGCAAGATTAAAGGTGAGAGGTTCTAAATTAATGTTGGTTTTGATACATCTTTGTCCAGCACTGCCTGTTAGTGTGCCCCCAAATAACTGTTGAAACAGTAAAATTGTATTGATAATTATAACTTTAAATAATGTTAAGGGGGGGAGGGGGATAGGAACACAGTTGATGGTTAGAGGAGTAGTTCATTCATCATTTACTAACATTTAGCCCACAAACATTAAACCACATACTAACATTTTATGAACTGTCAGCCGGTCCGTGGTAGCACCAAGGTTTTACAATCCCCATAAAGTCTTGAATTCAGGGAGCTTTTTTTATTTTTGTATTGCTTATGTGACCATCAGAGTCTCATGATGCTACTGATGTCTGCGATGGCCTCATGGGATCGCTGATCCGGTAGGTTTTGTAGTCATCAACGGACTACCCTTTGACCGGAACTACCAAACGGGAATCAGTTTTAACCCTAAACAATTCCCCTGCGCTCAAGGGCAGGCTTTCCTCTGAGATGGACACACTGGTGACTGCATGGTTATGTCTCCGGTAAGAGACTGTTTGAATCTTCCATACCGATAATAATCATCACAGTCGATAATCATCGACAAAAACAAATATATATAAAAAACACCCTAATGAAGGCTTAATGGCTTGTGTAATTGATTGATCATGTTTAAAAATGGGGTGCCATGATTTTTTTCCCCCTCTAAACATGATTATCAGCTATTATGATTATACTAGGAGGAATTTTTTTCCAAAAAGGTGTACAGAAAGAGTTAAAATTAGGTTTTTATGTGGCCACACCCACTAGTTCATGAAGTATGCCTGGTTGTCATGGTGGGTGGTGACCCAGCTGAAGTTAGTCACACCCACAGTGTTGGGTGATTGGTAAAAGGGGAGGGGATGATTCTATGATGTAAATGTATCTGTGCTTTTGGACCGGCACTTTTGACCCACAAGGTGTCAGCCTCCAGATACAAACACCAAATACAAAGGGAATACATAATCGCTCATAACAACCAGACCAGGGGGTCTAATGAAGTACTGTCAACCTCCAAGACACATGAAAAACTGAAAAAGTACAAAACTATAGCACCACCTCTTGAAGGTGAACTATGATAATAAAATGAACATATTCTGAAAACACAATGTGGCCCACCCCTCCGATGGGAGGACCACCGCTACAAGGCGGGGGTCCCTCATGACACTGCAACGCGGGGGTCCGCCATGACGCTGTGACCCTGAGGACCACCGCGGGGGTCCCTCATGACGCTGTAACCCTAAGCAGCAGAAGTGTTGCTTTAGGAGCTCATACTGTAAATCTCCTTTTATCGTCACCGTCAAGCAGAAACCTGGAACGTCCAAAACCTTTAAGAAGCCTTGTGTTCCAACGGACCCATCGCAGGTAAAATGTTACTCTTTGTTAATACTTTACTCTGGTTCCATATTTATAAAACCCACACACACTTTAACCACTTTTACTTTAAAAAATAGAGACCGGCAACAAAATAAAGGTTGAAGAATGGAGATACAAGGTTTCCTGCCGAACAGCTCAGTGATACACCATCAGCGTGATTGACAGCCGAACCTGACACCCCCCCTCGGGGGGCCCCCAGCCAATAGGAACTCATAAATTAAGAGGGAGCAATCACCACGTGTGTGTGTGTGTGTGTGTGTGTGTGTGTGTGTGTGTGTGTGTGTGTGTGTGTGTGTGTGTGTGTGTGTGTGCTGTATTATTATATGTGAAGGCCTTAAAGGGGCCCCACCATGAATTTCACATTTTTCTTTTTTTTTTCTTGTTTTTTGGTCTTCCTAGTGTCTCTTCAAGCCCCCAGAAAAAAAACATTAATTAACTCTAAGCCTTGCCTTTCATTTCAGTGATTTTCTGAATGGGCGTGTCTGAACAGTACTCTTTTGAAATCAGTCCCTTGTTTATGTCACAAAGGGGCTCATTTCCTATTGGGCCCCCTCGAGAAGGGGGTGGTACGTTTTGGGAAGCTATATTCTATTGAGACTATATATATGAGGTGGAACCATGAGGTAAAGTGGAACTAAATTTGGCTTGAATTGGATTGACTCTACATGGTTCTCATCGTGGTACCATGCTAATTTTCTCTGCATCGTTCCAATTTTAGCCCAAAGACAGCGCCCCGTTGCCAACAAAGGGCATTTTGGTATTGCATCTGAAATGGCTTGGTATTAGAGACGGATAGAACACGAAATTTCTATATCCGAGTGGTTGTTTAGGCTAAAACCTGCATAAAACCGTATTATGGACCAATATTTATATAAAATATATATTTTGAAAAGCATGGGTGGGGCCCCTTTAATATCCCCAACCACCAGTAGGCTTTACTGAGACATGACCTTTGACACCATCTAAATGTCTCAATAGTTATATTGTACAACATAGTAGTTCCGCCGAAGCAATCTGATTGGTTGAAATAGCTCTCTATCCGTGATGCTAATGAGCATTATGGAACGGGTCTCATCAAACAAAGAAATCAGCTGTGCCGGTCGCAAAAGAGCTACCGGGCTCCCTCTCCCAACACTACTGCCCTGCCTACGGAACTCGACCTTCGGCATCGTTCCTGCAGCAACCATGCAGGCCTGCCGATAATCATGATAACACACACCACCCTCTCGCGTAATATTGTTTAATTATTACACAGTTTGGTTGAGTGCTGAATTAAGCTGTGTGTTATTTCCCCGCTCTATAACACACCTCTGTCTAATCAAAGACTCAGAGCAACTGGTTGCACAGCCCTGCTTGGATTTGACGCTGTATCCAACATGACAGCCATGTAAACAAACACACAGCGTCATTTGCAACTAAACGTTGCTCTCAAGAATGTTTTTGAAAACATTTGAATCGAGAAATAGACGATACATTAACCAAAACCTATTCTATTCGATAAAAATGGTAAATGGTGCATTTGTATAGCGCCTTTATCCAAGGCGATTTACATATATTGCGCATTACATTCACCCATTCACACACACTTTCACACACCGATGTCAGAGGAAACCATGCGTGGCACCAACCTGCTCATCAGGAGCAGTTAGGATTCCCACACACAGTCAGGCACTAAGTTGTGTGAGAGTTGTGTGGGGGAGGCGGGGGGCAGAGACAGCGCAATGCATTCCGGATGGAAGTCTAGTGGTTTGAAGTCTAGTGAGAGTCCTGTGGTTGCACAGAGCACCATCCAACAAGCTCACAACACGCACTAGACTTCAAACCACTAGACTTCCATCCGGAATGCATTGTGCTGTCTCTGCCCCCCGCCTCCCCCACACAACTCTCACACAACTTGGTGCGTTCCAGTGTGAGTGCAGCATTTGGGGTTCAGAGTCTTGCTCAAGGACTCTTCCACACTAACTCTGGGGGAGCCCGGGATCGAACTGGGAGCCCTTGGGAAACCCTTTGTGTTCTAATGGCAGTTTCTCTACCCCTGGGACAACAACTCCTTGTTTTCTGAGGCAACCGTGTTGGACAAAAATAAAAGAAGGCAAAAATTGTATTAGTAAACTTGTGGTTCTTCACAAGCTAAGATGTCTTGAGATATAGAATGTCTGTTATGAGAGCTATCTGGCCAATGAAACACACATACAGTAGCCTACATACAGAATAAGAAGGAATATTTGAAACATTTTAAAGCTAAATCTAAATCTAAATCTAAAATCAAATCTAAACTAAACCTAAAGAGAAAAAGAAGGAAAGAAAAAAAGGTGACAGCATCCATCCGACACGGCTCTGAAGTCGCTCTAAATTGAGACAAAGGCGTCAACGTGTGTCTAAAATGGCTTCATTTCCTTGCCTGCAGCAGGTGTGACCTGGAGGGGGGGTTGGTGAGACATCCATCACTGTCTGCTTTCCAGGCCAGGCCTCCAGTAGTCCTGTTGTTTTATGACTGCCTGGGTGAGGAGCACAATATCTACACTATAAACTCTGTCTGTCTGTCTGATAGAGCAGAGCAGGGGTTTTCAAAGTGGGTGACGGGGCACCCTGGGGTGCCGCGACGGCAGTCCAGGGGTGCCGCGAGATCATTTGATAATATTTGGAATCTATTTGGACACTTGAAAAGAATATTTAGTATCATTTTAAACGTACAAAGTTATTTTCAGTCAGTTCTAACCAAAATGGCTATTATCTCAACGTTTTCCTCAACATGCATAATCACAAAAATATCGTCACTGTCGGGCAGAAACCTCATATCTCCAAGTTTCAGATGTGTACGTCTTTTGGTAAAGCAAAGCCCTGCTTCTTCATACAAGACAGCCGATCTACAAGCACACAACGCCTCGCGATATAACATAGTTAGACCACGCACCTAATCAGTAAAAAAACTTTTCTAAAACCTAAAGATCTTCATGTATGGTCATTGACACTATATCCTCTGATACTATACACTATATCCTCTGATAAAGGAAGACATATATCTACACTATAAACTTTGTCTGTCTGATAGAGGATAATATCTACACTACACTTTATCCTCTGTCTGATAGAAGAGACAATGTCTACACTACACTTTATCCTCTGTCTGATAGAAGAGACAACGTCTACACTACACTTTATCCTCTGTCTGATAGAAGAGACAATGTCTACACTACACTTTATCCTCTGTCTGATAGAAGAGACAACGTCTACACCAGGGTTCCCCAAAGTGGGTGCCTTGATGCTAGTCCAGGGGTGCCGCCTTAGCTTTGCGAGGCGTTGTGAGCTTGTAGATCTGCTATTTTCACAATAGAACTGTCTTATACAAAATGTAATGCCTCGACTCTTAGTGCTCATCAGGATGGGGGGGGGGGTGTTCCCCAGTTAAAATATGATTATTTTGGGGGTGGCGGCCTGAAAAGGTTGAGACCCACTGCCATACAGTACAGGTATATGGTGACTCATACTGCCTGCCTAATACGTAATTTAATTTTTAATATTATGGGGGAAAAATACAATAAAATACAATAAAAAAAATCTAATTAAAAAAGTCATTGAAAAAACACTCCCCCCCATGTAAAATGAGGTGAAATATTCCTTTAAATGTAAGCGTTTTGGACAAGGTTTCCACCTGACAGTTAATGAGAGGAGATTTAAGACCTGGTGTCCTCAGGGTCTCAGTGACAGACATGTATCATATATCATATTATATATTATATTATAGCTGTTGGGAGCACAGCTAGTGCTGGGAAATTAAAGGAGCGCTGAAATGACCAACCCTGCCTTACAGATGAAGTCACTACTGTACTGCTCCCTCCCACACTACCAGTCAGCAACATGTGGACATAACGACAAAATACAAAAACAAGTAACACTCCCTAAGGTCCAGTAGCGAGTGTCGCCCCCATGTCTGCATGCTGATGTCATACTCTGACATAGTCATAGTGTGGCGGAGAGAGTCGCAGCCCCAGCCTGAAGCCTCAAAAAGCCTAGTATCTGCCCTCGTTCCATAGGGATATCTCTTTGGAGTAATGGTTAAGATATTGGACTTTCATGCGGGAGACCTGGGTTCGAAGCCAGGTGGGGAAGTTTGGATGAGTGTCGCTCTCCATACCGACATGTCTCCACTCCGAAATTGACTTCTTATTGTCGGAGTGGCGACACTTCCATAGAGGTTAAGTTTAGGGTAAGGGTTAGAGATAGGGTTAGTGTCGGAATGGAGACATGTTGGAGTGGTGGGGTGTAACCGGTTCGGATCACCTCCGTTACAATAGCACTGACATCATACACATCATACGACTGATACAACGCGTATTGAACAACTGGACATGGATGGTAACTGTTCTGCCCAACGGGCACCAGTCTGGGTTCTCCTACATTACTGCAACATTACTGACTCCTACATTCAATCCCTCATATACCGTAAGGCCCATTCCCACTGGGCCAGACAAACAAAATACAAAATATAAAATATCAAAATATCTGTCACAGATTATTTTTTTATCTGTATCTTGCCGTCCACTTGAATGAAGACAGATATTTAGTATCAGTTTATCTGGCCCAGTGGGAATGGGCCTTCAGTGTGCACAACCCCCCCCCCCCCCCCCCCCCCCCCATGCACAGGACCAGTATGTTACAGTGTTAACGGTCCAGTATGTGTGAGGTGATTTAAGAGGCCTGGACTCTGCTTCAGGGTCAGTGGGTCTGCCAGGGGGAGAATCTGCTCTTATTGTGATGCTCTCCCATGGGTGCTGTGAGTGTGCGTAGGTGCGTGCATGCATGCGTGCTGGAGAAGCGCTATTGTACAAAAGTAAAGCTCATGTTTCTGTACACTATATCTATCTATTGTGCTTTTATTTTGTTGTTTTTTGTTTTTACAAGAATTCAGAGTAGCCAGTTTAGTCAAGAACATTAACGTCAAAGTAGATTTAATCATTTATTAATTTTCATAAATGGAATACAGGTAATCTTGACGTTTGAAGGGCTCCGCGTTCGGAGATGTTCCCTGAATATTGTGCAAGCTTTTCTGTGCATGCTACGCAAAACCAGGGAACGCTAAGCAATGCCCCCCATAGGGATAGAATAGCAGAACAATAGCAATACATTGACATGTAACTTCAGTCAAATCACTGTATTTGAGCTTAATATAACTTAATCAGACAATCACCAAGTGTTTGAGCTTAGCCAAACTGATCGTGCAAAGGTGGAGGCTGGGGTGGAGGAGGAGGCAGCAAGCAGTGAATGTGCAGAAGCTTTGGAAAGCATTGGTAGAGAAAGCAAGCCGTATTTAAAGGAGCCTTCTCTACTGATTGAGATTGATTGGAGTATGGCAGTCATGTGACATAATGACCAGCAGATATGAGAATGAAAAGTAAAAACTCCAATTCCCACAATGCAACGGGAGATAACTCAATCAGGAAATCCGGTTTTCCATACACATTCCATAATACAGGCCAATGTTATGAAATTCACAACAGTGGATTCATCTCGTAATATAACTTCCAGATCACGTTTCTTGTTTAAAACGAGCCCTTCTCTACCGATCGTTACAAAAGCACAGATGGCCACGGTTGTAATTTTTCTGTTCTGGGTGAAAGAATATAAGATTGCAACGGAAAAACAGAAATACTCGGATTGCCATAAAAAACCCTGGCAGTGCACTCTGCGTTTAAATGACTGTTTAATCAAAGGCAAAGGCCCACCCATTTCGATTTTGTGCCCACCCAAAAATAACTAAAACATTTGCGGCGCTGTGCGAATTGCGATGCACTGCTATCTAGGAAGCAAAGAAAGACACCACAGTTTGATTTGATCAGTCAATTATGAAGCGATTTCTAAAATTAAAATGTCTCCACAAATAACTGTATTTTGTCCCTGTAAATATTTCAATGTTGGCTATTTTAAAATAGCCGATGTACAAGTTCGCCTCTGTGCCAACCCACATTGTGCCAGGCCTAGCCAGTTGGTAAATCCTGGCTACGCCCCTGGTTGTGCGCTTGTAGATCTCCACGGTCTCCACCCGCCGCCCCTCCCTGGCTCCACCCTCCTCCACCCTCCTCCACCCTCATCAGTATGCAGCTGGTCTGATGTGACTTACTGGGGTTTTATAGGCTCTGATCTCATGGCTTCACAGTTGCCAAAAATCTGACCCGAGCACTTAACTCAAATAGAATTATTTACTGACTGGCTGCAAGCAGTGAGTCACAGAGATAGAGAGAGAGAGAGAGAGAGAGAGAGAGAGAGAGAGAGAGAGAGAGAGATGGTTTATGAATATGAGTTTATCGTCACTGTCTGGCAGAAAACTTGTATCTCCATGTTTCAAATTTGTATTTTTTCGTAAGATGAAGTCTTGCTTCATCATACAAGACTGTGGCACAAAACTAGTGAAAACGTCTTGCGATGAGAGGCGTTGTGTGCTTGAAGATCGTCTACTTACTTACTTACTTACTCAAAAGTAGCAAAAAGATCAGATCTATAAGCTCAAAACGGGTCTCTTTGCTTCCCTTTTGCGCTTGCAGATCTGTTAGTCTGGTTGCCCTTGCAGGCAACCAGACTATAGTGCTTGTCTGACTTCCATCCATCTTTCCAGATAAACTTTATATTGCGCTGCTAATCCTCCCTTAGTTTTGGTGTAACGCACTTGGGCCATATTTTGTCAAATCGACCGGCTTCACCGGGATACAGGGACGTGCAGAGAATGTTAGAGAGGCAGGGGCTGACATTTCTGAAAGGGCCTTTTGGTGAAAATATCGAAAATAGCAGACCTCCAAGCTCACAATGCGTTGCCTGTCAGGATACGCAGGGGTGCATTTTGCTAAGACATACGTTATATTATAGTTTAATTTATTTACATTTTGTTTTTGTGATTAAAAATTTAACTTTTTCCAAATATGGAAATGACTGACATCAGATGTCTGACGTCACAGACCACATGAGACTGACACAGTATGTCCATAATATATTCCAAGATAATATTAATATTGATGACATCAGGGATCTCACAGAGATCTCCATATATGGCCATTAATGTATCGGTGAATAAATTTTCCCATTGACTTGAATGGGGGAAATTCAAATGTTAAGATGGATTTCATTTACAAAGTGTGACTCACGTCACAGCAACCACACTTGCAATTAATTTCCAATCGTATCTTTCTACTTTAATAATAATAATAATAATGAATTGCATTTTTATAGCAATATAGTATGATCTAGCATTAACCCATTTAGGCCTAGAATTATTGAATGCTTTAACTACTGAAGATATACAAGCTCGCAGCTGCAAGGTTGTAGATCTGCTATTTTTTTTTTTAAATCAAGATCTTTTTTTTTTTGCAAGTCTTTGAACATATCTATTTAAAAGCGAACATTTGTAACTCAAATATTTGCTTCTGGGTGGTCCCTGGAACAACATATTTTTGAGATGGGGGTCCGCGGCCAAATTCCTGTAATTGTGAGGGTCCTTGACATGAAAAAGTTTGAGAACCACTGATTTAGAGGAAGGATTTTAGAAGTGGGGTCAAAGATCGGGTCAAAGACATTTTCACGATTTTTCAAAAATAGCAGATCTACAAGCTCGCAGTGCGGCACTCGGTGCCACGCTGCGAGCTTGTATATCTGCTATTTTTCAATAGTTAAAGCACAAGATAATGGTTAAAGTGGTTAAAATCTAACGCGACTCGGGCGCGTTCCTGGAGTTAAATGACATCACAGCGGCGAGAACAGGGGCATTATGGGTAATGTAGTCACTTTGGGGGAGCGGGCGTAGTGAGTCAGAGGAGCGGTAAAACAGGGTGACATCACAGAGGCAGATGACCACCTCCTGACCGCCGATCAATCACGCTCATTTGCATTATCGATTGATCTGTCCGTGGGGCGGCTTCCTCCTCCTCGGGGCTTAAAAGATGCTGCGCTAAGATTTATGTTAAGTTCACCTTCTCCTCCTGCTTCCACACGCAGTTGGTTTACATCAGATGTCAAACCCAACACCTAGAAACAGATTACACCTCGTTACTCCGGACCAAATTATTATATTACATCAGATGTCAAACCCAACACCTAGAAACAGATTACACCTCGTTACTCCGGACCAAATTATTATATTACATCAGATGTCAAACCCAACACCTAGAAACAGATTACACCTTGTTACTCCGGACCAAATTATTATATTACATCAGATGTCAAAGCCAACACCTAGAAACAGATTACACCTCGTTACTCCGGACCAAATTATTATATTACATCAGATGTCAAACCCAACACCTAGAAACAGATTACACCTTGTTACTCCGGACCAAATTATTATATTACATCAGATGTCAAACCCAACACCTAGAAACAGATTACACCTTGTTACTCCGGACCAAATTATTATATTACATCAGATGTCAAACCCAACACCTAGAAACAGATTACACCTTGTTACTCCGGACCAAATTATTATATTACATCAGATGTCAAAGCCAACACCTAGAAACAGATCACACCTCGTTACACCGGACCAAATTATTATATTACATCAGATGTCAAACCCAACACCTAGAAACAGATTACACCTTGTTACTCCGGACCAAATTATTATATTACATCAGATGTCAAAGCCAACACCTAGAAACAGATCACACCTCGTTACACCGGACCAAATTATTATATTACATCAGATGTCAAACCCAACACCTAGAAACAGATTACACCTTGTTACTCCGGACCAAATTATTATATTACATCAGATGTCAAAGCCAACACCTAGAAACAGATCACACCTCGTTACACCGGACCAAAATATTTACTGTATATTTCCAAATAGGGATGGAACGATAATTTTATTATTATTATAAAAAACACTCACAATAACCGTAAGGTGGAGATTTAATTTATCGTGAAATTATCCTCCGTCCTGCACTATGGGATCAATTAATTCCCCTTTTATTTGCTGAGCTGAAATTCAGTTATCAGCTCAACCCAGCCCAACCCATCTCAACCATAGACTGTAAAAAAAAACATGGACGATGCGAAGCTGGTTTCTATGCGTGAGAAAATTACGCTTTTTTGTCCCTTGTATGGGTGTCGCCATCATTGTTTGAATGGTACCCCAGGAATCATAAGGAATGCTATTGGCTGCCAGCGACTGTACTTTCTGAGGCGCCTCAGGAGATTTGGCCTGAGCACCAAGGCTCTTGTAAATTTCTATCGCTGTACCATAGAAAGTGTTTTGACAGGATGCATCACAGTGTGGTTTGGTAACGTGACTGTTCAAGACAGTAAACAGTTACAGAGGACTGTGAAGAAAGCTGCCAAAATCATTGGCACAGAATTACCACAGCTACACACAATCTATAACACACGCTGTAAGAAAAAGACAGAGAACATCTTAAAGGACAGCAGTCATCCCGCCCATTCCCTGTTCTATCTCCTCCCATCCAAAAAACGTTACCAGAGCATCTCATCGCACACCACTCGTTTCAGTAATAGGTTTTATGCTCAAGCAATCAGGTTGCTTAACGAAGAGATGAAAGCGAGACGTAGGTAGTCATGTGCACTGTACGCAGTTTTTAAACTGTACACTGTTACACTGTATGGTTTTTGTTGTTTTTGGGTTGTCTTGGGTGACTTGTTGTTGTCTTGTTGTTGGGTTGTTGTTTTTGTGTGTAATAAGGCTGAGAGTGCTCCTGGCACAAGCATTTCATTGTATGTCTGTACCTGTATGGATATGCGTGTGACAATAAACCTGAACCTGAACCTGAACCAACGGTCACGTGGAACCGCAGGGATACATGGGAGAATGTGGTCGGAGCCTCCCGAAATAAAGCACACGAAGAAGAACACAGCAGGCTAGTATCAGTTTAGATATCCACGCCCCCGCAAATTTATCATGAATTTTAACATAAATGGGACCATATTTGCACAAAAGCATATCATGGTGATTGAAAGGCAGTTTTTCACTAGCGACAGGAACCATAAAGTATTTATGACAACGTTTATTAAGGTTAGAAAATCAAAGGGGGAAATGACTGGGGTCCAGTGGAGAAATATTCTTTTTGGTACCTCGCAGGGGGAAAACAGCACAACTAGCGGCCAATCATGGGATCTTTCTGTTCCGGGAATGCTTCAGTGAACAACACCCTTGAGCCCAACTCAGCCCAACTCAGCCATCAAGGGGTTCAGAGTCTCAGGGACACATCGTCACATTGCTGGTCTGGAATCGAACCTGGGACAACCAGGAGCTCTGGGTCGCCAGGCGGACTCACTCATAGGAATAATACAAATAAAAAGCTAGATACCGGTACCTCATTGGCTGCTGCAGTTCACTGTAGCGACCAATAAAAAGGCAAGGCGGAAGTGTGGAAGGCACGCTGCCACTCAAAGTGACTACTGGCCTATCACAGCGTGTCTTTTCCGGGACTTATCCATTCAGTTCAACAGAGCTTTATTGGCATCTCTCCGCCCCCACCTGCCTCTGATTGGCCTATATAGCGTTCTTCCGTTTCTGTGACACACAGGGAAGCGTGCTTCTGAATTCCGGGAGCTTGCCTTAATAATTGCCTGGACCTTTTTTACAGACGAGACGCCCCAGAGCCGAAGGAGGCGTCTACCTTTCTATGCCTCTATACCAGGGGTTCCCAAACTTTTTTGGTTCAGGGCACTCCTATAAATATTTTTTCATCCGAGGCACCCCTACATTATATTCATGTTTCACTCCCAGCACCTTATATTTATGGCATATGTTAGTGATTATGTTGCGACGAAAATGTTGAGATAACAGCCATTTTGGTTAGAACTGACTGAAAATAACTTCAAGTACAAGATGATACTAAATATCTTTTTTTCTTAAGTGTCCAAATAAACTCCAAATATTATCAAATGATCTCGCGGCACCCCTGGACTGCCGTCACGTCACCCCTGGACTGCCGTCACGGCACCCCGGGGTGCCCCGTCACCCACTTTGAAAAGCCCTGCTCTATACAGACACTGTAGCTGCAAAAACGGTTTCCCTTCAAGAAAAAGAATGCCTTTGTTCTGTAATTAAACCTCAATTGTATTGGAAATCCTTGAGGAATCGATTTCAGACAGGCCTTTGTCAATCACACCCCACACACATGCACACTCCAAGCCACGTGCACACTCCTGGTCAGTAACGTTCCACACTATAAAGATAGTCCGAATTAATAATACATTTACTTGAGCGCACATACAAATGTATGCAACCTACCCCTGCAAACTACTGTCCCGTTCTCAAACAATTGCATGTCAACGCCACATTGATATGTACCGGCTACAGACCCCCATATTGTAAAACCCAAACTTTCAAAATGATTTACAGCGGATATGAGTCAGTATAGGACACAACAGCAGTGACAACCCATACAGTACATGTGTGTGAGTACAGCACTGTGAGAGGAATTAACTGGCTTAATATCTGTCTGTAAAAGTGCCCTCTCCAGACCATGAATGCAGTTTTTACTATGGTGAAAGAAATGCAAATGCCCTCTTTCTATGACATCAGCTTTCAAGAGAACTGCCTTGTCCAAACTCTCCTGAACTTGAATGCTGCATCTCATGTTGAAAGAATTGCCCTCTCTGTGTAGAAATCCATGCTGTTACAGCACTCCCATATTGACTTGATACTCGTTAGTTCAGTGTGGTATCAAACTACGAAAATACCTCCAATCTTGGAGGTCTGCAATTTTCTATATTTTCACCAAAAGGCCCTTTTTAGAAATGTCAGCCCCTGCCTCTCTAATATTCTCTGCACGTCCCTGGTCCCCAGGTTGCTGGTAGTCAGGAGGAAGGTGGTCCCTCCTGGGGGTCCCTGGGGGTCCCTGGGTACAAACCAGTTGAAAAGCCCTGTGCTAAAGGGTTGGTTTAACTGCCAACAGCATGTGGTGAAAGTAGTTTCACCGACAGAGAAATGCTTTATTTCAAACTACAGACTGGAACAACTTCCTGCTTTGACATAAGCAATAAAGTTAGTATCCATTAAAACTGTAATTATTTTCTGGCAAACAGCAGGTTTCTGCTCAGTGGCGTCAGTTCAGAAAAAGCTAAGGTATGGCAACATGACTGGTGTCTTTCCCCCCATTTCTCGTTTTTTTTGGGCTGGATATGGCAGCCTGGAATGGTTGTTCAAGTGCAGCTAAACTTGGCATGTTAAACGTGCCACAATACCTTGTTAAAGTGACAATTGTTTGTTAAATGTTGTTATTTTACTGTAATTTAACAACACAATACAGATAGACAAAAAGACATTCATGGATTTATATTTAAAGGTAACTTTTATTTTCCCCCCTGGACCCAGGGTATGGCAGCTGCATACCCCTGCCATACCCAATTGACGCAACTGGTTCTGCTACATTGTAACATGTATCAAACAGCAGGGTTGCTACATTCTAACATGTACACGTCAAACAGGGTTCTGCTCAGGGACGTGCTGGCCATTGGGAAAAGCGGGACAACTCCCGAACGTCCGGTTCATTCGTGGCTGGTCCAGGCCGGTCATTAGGGAAAAAAATTGGCCAACAAAGTAAAGCGTCACTGTCGGGCAGAAACCTTGTATCTCCAAGATTCAAATTTGTACATTTTTTCGCAAAGCAAAGCCCTGCTTCATCATACAAGCCAAGGCCGTCACACAAAAGTAGTGAAAATAGCAGATCTACAAACACACAACGCCTCGCGGTGCGAGGTGTTGTGTGCTTGTAGATCGGCTGTTTTCACTAGTTTAAATCATTTTTAAAATGATGAATACAAAACAAAGGGTTTTGGACGTACAAGGTTTCACCCGACAACGACGAAATATAACTCATGTAATTGGCCCACTGGCTTGTCACTTGTCATGATCTGAAATGGCAAATCTTTGAGTAGCAGCAGCAGCGCAATGAGGGCCTCTCCAACTCTTTTTCCCGGGCTGAATCAGGGGCCCAGCACGTCCCTGGTTCTGCTACAGTGTAACATGTGCAGATCAAACAGCAGGGTTGCTACAGTGTACAGATTGATGACAGGTCTTTCAGTCTCACAGGAAAACAGACATAATTATGCCTCCATTATCTGATCAGTTCCACAGTCATAAACGACTCTAAAGCATCTCTTTTACCACAGACCTTACAACAACAGCTCTGTGCTTCAAGCCACTGATTCCCAAACCTCTTTAGCTCAAGACACCATGCATCCAAAAAGAAATCAAAGATGCTTTCCCGGAAACCCAAACTAGTGAAAATAGCAGATCTACAAGCTTGCAGCGTGTCGCTTCGGGCTGCGCTACTACGAGCTTGCAAATCAGGCAGTATAGAGACCAGGATTACTGCATGTTTTTGTGTGGGGGTCTACCCTATAGGCGACACGGGGAGAACATGCAAACTCCACACAGAAAGGCCCTTTCACCAACCCCACCTATAGGGTATGGGCACTGATGACGCGGAGGAGAGAACACGCCCCCAGCCCCCACAGCGTCCCCCGGCGGGAATCGAACCCGGGACCCTTCTAGCTGTGAGGAGACCGCGCGACTGACTTCACCACCGTGACCCCGTGTGTCTGTCTGTCTGTCTGTCTGTCTGTCTGTCTGTCTGTCTGTCTGCCTGTCTGTCTGCCTGTCTGTCTGTCTGTCTGTCTGTCTGTCTACCTCTGTCCTTGGGTGGGCTGCCTGCGACTGTCAGTAGAAAAACCACACCCTGGCCTGAGCCAGAGGCTTTATCGATGCACCCATAAACAAACACACACACACACACACACACACACACGCACACACACACACACACACACACACACACACACACACACACCATCCCCCACCATGACACACAGTAGCAGATCTAGCAGCTTCTCAGTGTCTGGTTGGTGGAGTCATTATAGGGACCAGGTCACATGGAGGGGGGAGGGGGAGGGGGGGTCAATATGGAAGAACAGCTCCTGCTAAATGCATCTTTTATTACTTGTGCAAGCAGAGCGAGCAAGTGTACTGTTTTCGGTTTGGTATGTATGTATGTAGGTGTCTCCCTGTCCCTATACAGCCAATGAGGGACCAGCATTCCTGGTGATGATGTCAACAGAGTTTGGTATATAAGAGCGCTCTTGGTAATGTCTTCATTAACGGGTGAAGACATCAGGGACATGAGGCCAGCACCTCGTGGTGAAGACATCAGGGACATGAGGCCAGCACCTCGTGGTGAAGACATCAGGGACATGAGGCCAGCACCTCGTGGTGAAGACATCAGGGACATGAGGCCAGCAGTGCACACCTCATGGTGAAGACATCAGGGACATGAGAACAGCACCTCGTGGTGAAGACATCAGGGACATGAGGCCAGCACCTCGTGGTGAAGACATCAGGGACATGAGGCCAGCAGTACACACCTCGTGGTGAAGACATCAGGAACATGAGGATAGCACCTCGTGGTGAAGACATCAGGGACATGAGGCCAGCACCTCGTGGTGAAGACATCAGGGACATGAGGCCAGCAGTACACACCTCGTGGTGAAGACATCAGGAACATGAGGATAGCACCTCGTGGTGAAGACATCAGGGACATGAGGCCAGCACCTCGTGGTGAAGACATCAGGGACATGAGGCCAGCACCTCGTGGTGAAGACATCAGGGACATGAGGCCAGCACCTCGTGGTGAAGACATCAGGGACATGAGGCCAGCACCTCGTGGTGAAGACATCAGGGACATGAGGCCAGCACCTCGTGGTGAAGACATCAGGGACATGAGGCCAGCACCTCGTGGTGAAGACATCAGGGACATGAGGCCAGCAGTGCACACCTCATGGTGAAGACATCAGGGACATGAGAACAGCACCTCGTGGTGAAGACATCAGGGACATGAGACCAGCACCTCGTGGTGAAGACATCAGGGACATGAGGCCAGCAGTGCACACCTCGTGGTGAAGACATCAGGGACATGAGGCCAGCACCTCGTGGTGAAGACATCAGGGACATGAGGCCAGCACCTCGTGGTGAAGACATCAGGGACATGAGGCCAGCAGTGCACACCTCATGGTGAAGACATCAGGGACATGAGAACAGCACCTCGTGGTGAAGACATCAGGGACATGAGACCAGCACCTCGTGGTGAAGACATCAGGGACATGAGGCCAGCAGTGCACACCTCGTGGTGAAGACATCAGGGACATGAGGCCAGCACCTCGTGGTGAAGACATCAGGGACATGAGGCCAGCACCTCGTGGTGAAGACATCAGGGACATGAGGCCAGCACCTCGTGGTGAAGACATCAGGGACATGAGGCCAGCACCTCGTGGTGAAGACATCAGGGACATGAGGCCAGCAGTGCACACCTCATGGTGAAGACATCAGGGACATGAGAACAGCACCTCGTGGTGAAGACATCAGGGACATGAGACCAGCACCTCGTGGTGAAGACATCAGGGACATGAGGCCAGCAGTGCACACCTCGTGGTGAAGACATCAGGGACATGAGGCCAGCACCTCGTGGTGAAGACATCAGGGACATGAGGCCAGCACCTCGTGGTGAAGACATCAGGGACATGAGGCCAGCAGTGCACACCTCATGGTGAAGACATCAGGGACATGAGAACAGCACCTCGTGGTGAAGACATCAGGGACATGAGACCAGCACCTCGTGGTGAAGACATCAGGGACATGAGGCCAGCAGTGCACACCTCGTGGTGAAGACATCAGGGACATGAGGCCAGCACCTCGTGGTGAAGACATCAGGGACATGAGGCCAGCACCTCGTGGTGAAGACATCAGGGACATGAGGCCAGCACCTCGTGGTGAAGACATCAGGGACATGAGACCAGCAGTGCACACCTCGTGGTGAAGACATCAGGACATGAGGCCAGCAGTGAACACCTCATGGCGCACTATGCTGATGAACAAGTAGGCCATGTTAGTCAAGGCCCGAAATGCCCAAAAGGTGAATTGTGCAGGCATTTTTGAGGAAAAGTCTGCATTCAGCATTTTTTGAAAGGTCAATGTGTCCTGAATAAGAATCCACCGTATGCCGCTGAAAAAAGGGTCCAGTTTTTTTTTTATTATTATTATTCCTCTAAAACATGAATTTTAGGCACCGTTTCAATGTTCATGTATGCCTGTCAGTCTGTGTGTTAACAGGCAAACTACTGGACAGATTTTCATTAAACTGTGTGAATGATATCAGGAACAGAAGTACAGTTCAACACTCAGGTCAGTGGTAAAGTAGTTCTGCAAAGAAGAATGGTCAGACTCTATAGTTATACTGTGTGGCTTCAAGGCCTCTTGGACGAGTGTACCATAACAAGATA
>NC_137817.1:2310979-2313479 GCF_963921795.1 Nannobrachium achirus
AACGGCTGAGAGGCATGTGGTTACCTGGTATTTTACAACGGCTGAGAGGCATGTGGTTACCTGGTATTTTACAACGGCTGAGAGGCATGTGGTTACCTGGTATTTTACAACGGCTGAGAGGCATGTGGTTACCTGGTATTTTACAACGGCTGAGAGGCATGTGGTTTACCTGGTATTTTATAACGGCTGAGAGGCATGTGGTTACCTGGTATTTTACAACGGCTGAGAGGCATGTGGTTACCTGGTATTTTATAACGGCTGAGAGGCATGTGGTTACCTGGTATTTTATAACGGCTGAGAGGCGTGGTGAGACACTCCAACCCTCTCAGCCGGTGTAAAATACAGGTAACCACATGCCTTGCGTGGCTTATTGCTTTTCTAAAACGGTTACATTATGGCAACATGGAAAAATCATAGACATGTACCAGTTAAAACTGTTCTATTTCACTAATAATTCACTTCAAAGGTCAGCAAGAAAGTAGTTCCCAGCTTTTTTTAGCCAACAACACAGATGCAGATAATTGGTGCACTGTGGAACACTGTGGAAAGAAATAACGCACCTGGGTTTGATATAAACTGACTCAAGGTGTGGGTTATAGTCTCATATACCACAGCAATTAAAGGGAAACCAGCCAATCAGAATCAAGGAATGGAACTAGCCGTGTAGAATATTCAATCAAGCAGGCTAAAGCTGCCTTGTATCCGGGTAGGAGAGGCTAGTGTTGCTACAGCGTGACACATGCTGCCACTCCTTCACTGAAGCTAGAGCACAAGCTGCTGCTAGCCAGCCCAGCGCGCTGCTAAAGAGAAGAAAACTCCCTTTACTGAAGCTAGAGCACAAGCTGCTGCTAGCCAGCCCAGCGCGCTGCTAAGAGAAGAAACTCCCTTCACTGAAGCTAGAGCACAAGCTGCTGCCTAGCCAGCCCAGCGCGCTGCTAAGAGAAGAAAAACCCTTTCCTTTGGAAGCAGGGGAGCGTATTTAATCTCTGCTGGACTCCAGAATGGGAGGACAGGAGCTTCCAGGCCATTCATCCTTCCTTTGCGGTGTGCAAAGGGAAGCTGGAGGAGCCGACTTTGTTCTGACACGCGTTGTGTTCTTAATGCAGAACGAGAGAACACCGACTGGACCCTCACCCTCACATGGGTGCAGAACAGGAGAACCACTGCCTCACCCATGGGTGCAGTCAGTCTGTCAGGCTGCAGCATGGCTGGGTTTTCTGCTCCTCTCTCTCTCTCTCTCTCTCTCTCTCTCCTCTCTCTCTCTCTCTCTCTCTCTCATCTCTCTCCTCTCTCTCTCTCTCTCTCTCTCTCTCTCTGCACAAGCTGTTCCCTCTCTGCATCCTCTTCCTTCCACATCCATCTTCTCTCCCACACTGCATCTCCTCTCCTCTCCTCTCCTCTCCTCTCCTCTCCTCTCCTCTCCTCTCCTCTCTCCATGCCTGATGAAGCAGCTTTCTCCCCTCCGTCTGTCTTTCTGTGTTACCGCATGCCTGCATCTCTCCTCAGCCTATACGGTACCTTCCCCCTGCATCTCTCCTCATCCTACGGTACCTTCCCCCTGCATCTCTCCTCCTCATCCTACGGTACCTTCCCCCTGCATCTCTCCTCAGCCTACGGTACCTTCCCCCTGCATCTCTCCTCAGCCTACGGTACCTTCCCCTGCATCTCTCCTCAGCCTACGGTACCTTCCCCCTGCATCTCTCCTCCTCAGCCTATACGGTACCTTCCCCCTGCATCTCTCCTCATCCTAAGGTACCTTCCCCCCATCCATGCATAGCTGACACACATGCAGCGTCGCTGCTTCACTGCACTGAAACCCAGCCTGTTCTCCTCTTATGGCCGCTAGCGAGCTGCATCTTCCCTTACCCCCCCCCCCCCCCCCCCCTGCCTTCCTGCCTGCCTGCCATAACGTCTCCTCTTCCTCTCTCAATCTTACAGTTTGCCTCGTCTTCTTTCCACAGCCTTCCGTCTGCCTCCTACTCCTCCCCCTCCCCCCCCCCCCTCTTCCCCCTCCTCCCCCTCCTCTCTCTCTCTCTCTCTCTCTCTCTCTCTCAGAGTCTCTATCTCTCTCTCTCTCTCTCTCTCTCTCTCTTCTCTCTCTCTCTCTCTCTCTCCCCCATGCTGAGGCCGATATGACTCATCCACGATGACATTTTTAAAGAAAGCAGATCCAACGTGCCGTCGTCGGAAAATCCGCGGCGCAACTTGGTGTGAGTGGCGGAGGAGAGGAGAAAGAAGCCAGTGCAGAGATATGGGTGTGGTGTCGGGGTGCCCTGGCCTGGCCTGCCTGGCCAGGGGGGATGGAGGGTCATTCATCGCACGCCAGACCCTCCGCCACAGACACCAGAGCTGTACAGGAGAGCTGCTTAAATACAACAAAGGCAGACGCAAAAACGATCAAACGGCGGAAAGGACCGTATAGTAGTCTACCACCTGCCCCTCAGTCACCGGTAGCACACTCTACCAGAGAGAGAGAGAGAGAGAGAGAGAGAGAGAGAGA
>NC_137817.1:2316415-2428915 GCF_963921795.1 Nannobrachium achirus
TTGCCACCAAGGGAGCGGTTGCGTCACATCCGCTTTATCTCGCACTCATCATTTCTATTCCGGTTTGCCAGACTGTATGCCGGGAGCATTTGCCCAAATCGCGGAGGCAACAGTCTGGCCACGCGAGACTACTTCCACACTAACTCTGGGGGAGCCCGGAATCGAACTGGGAACCCTTCGGGAACCGTTCGTGTTCTAAGACGGCAACTCTACCCCTGAGCCACTGCTGCCCCTGGAAAAACATGGGAAACTACACAAATCCTCTGTAGTCTCCAGTTCACCACTCCCCTTCTGCCGTTCCCGTTCTGTTGAGCGTGTAAAGGTCCTACACCATGCATTTACAAAAGGTTTGAGGCTAAATGACCACTCCTGAATACAGAGCCCCTGTCATTTCTGCCTGGCTTTCAGAGCATTTTCAGCTGCAGTACCAACCTTGTCCTGAGTGGGAGGACTGCGCTATTGAGCCAGTTTTGGCCCCACACTCCTCCACCACCTCCTGCTCAGCAGGCCTGCCCACCCCTCCCCAACCCCCACTCAGCACAACAGTAGCAGTAGGTCCCGATTGTGATGTCACAATCAGACCTAAAATCAGACAGCCCGTTCTGAGACCTGCTTACATAATATCTGCCCATAAACTGAGAAAGACACAATGGTCAGAAATAGGACTTTGTGAGGACAGAACGTGCTGGTGGGACACCAAGAAAATACACCAGTAAGACTCCCTAATCGGGAGATAAGCGACCGTAGGTGGCTTATCTCCATAAATAGGGCAAAAATGTGTTTTTCCCAAATCTTCCTGATCCATGTTGATGACATGAGTGTAGACATGCTGTGTAGTGATATTCGTGATTTTAGGGCAAAAAC
Source organism: Nannobrachium achirus (assembly GCF_963921795.1). Lineage (NCBI taxonomy): Eukaryota > Metazoa > Chordata > Actinopteri > Myctophiformes > Myctophidae > Nannobrachium > Nannobrachium achirus. The sequence continues at coordinate 2,317,280 of NC_137817.1, forward strand.
TGTAGGAGCAGTGTCCAAAAATGTGTTTTAAAAATCGGCCTGAAGGTGGCGCTAGAATAGGGCCATGTGAGAAATGAGGGGTGGGGTCTCCGCGTTGCCTTGGCGGACGAATAGGTACCAGCCCCGGCTCTCCCGGACGCTCCTAGCCCGAGTTACGGCATTGTATGTGCGCTGCAGTGGGAGGGGGTCCTCCACTGGGGGCGCCACCACTTTTGCATCCGTTCTGGAGCACCAGGAGTCGGTGGTCCCCGGGAATTCCCCGTGAGCAGCCCCGTTGGGGTGGTCATTTGGTCATTTTTGCACATTTGGTCATTTTTTACATCTGGGGGTGGGCTCCGGGGGTCCTTGGAGGTTGTAGTTTGGCAGTCAAGGAGTGTGTGTGCAAAATTTGGCATGGATGGGGGCAACGGTTGTGGAGATATGAGCAGGGCAAAAGTGTGACGGACTCACTGACTCACTGACGCACTGACTCACAGACAGACCGTGGAGGTTTTACGGTCGCAATAAAAATTGGAAAAATGAAAATTTATGGTGTAGCCCCTTTAAAGGAGTAGTTCACCCCCAAAATGACTTTTTTTCTATTGATTAGTCACACCATGGAGACTAGAGTTCAATAATATTTTTAGTTTTTTGTCGCATTCCTAAGACAAAAATGTGATAACAATAAATTTACCCCCATTCGTTCCAGATGGGGACCCATTTCGAAACGGGTCCCCATCCGGAATCAATGGGGGTAAATTTACTCGAATCAAATTTTTGTCTTAGGAAAGTGACAAAAACCAAAAAATATTATTGAACTCTAGTCTCCATGGCGTGACTAATCAATAGAAAAAAAAGTCATTTTGGGGGTGAACTACTCCTTTAAGGCGACAGCGTTTGAACGTTGTGTGAGTGGACAGTCTGGCTTTGAGAGACTACAGCATCAGCTACTTTCAGCCAACGTTCCCCCCAGGATGACGCTAGGGTTCAAGTGGTTAACCTTTATTTATATGCACTGTAGAGGGTTTGCTGATCTTGCAAGATCAGCAAGATGCTTTTTGTTTTTCTTCAACAAATGTACTTTTCTCACATGCCTCCCTCCCTCCCTCCCTCCCTCCCTCCTTACCTACCTACCTACCTACCTACCTACCTACCTACCTACCTACAACAGGGACCCCTTATAGCTGAGAGAGAGATGAAGCAGGGACCCCTTATAGCTGAGAGAGAGATGAAGCAGGGACCCCCTTATAGCTGAGAGAGAGATGAAGCAGGGACCCCTTATAGCTGAGAGAGAGATGAAGCAGGGACCCCTTATAGCTGTGAGAGAGATGAAGCAGGGACCCCCTTATAGCTGAGAGAGAGATGAAACAGGGACCCCTTATAGCTGAGAGAGAGATGAAGCAGGGACCCCTTATAGCTGAGAGAGAGATGAAGCAGGGACCCCCTTATAGCTGAGAGAGAGATGAAGCAGGGACCCCTTATAGCTGAGAGAGAGATGAAGCAGGGACCCCCTTATAGCTGAGAGAGAGATGAAGCAGGGACCCCTTATAGCTGAGAGAGAGATGAAGCAGGGACCCCTTATAGCTGTGAGAGAGATGAAGCAGGGACCCCTTATAGCTGAGAGAGAGATGAAGCAGGGACCCCTTATAGCTGAGAGAGAGATGAAGCAGGGACCCCTTATAGCTGAGAGAGATGAAGCAGGGACCCCCTCTACAAATTGGATTCATGTTAAATGTGTAGTCTTAACCACTTAAACTCAATACTTTGTAACCTTGACCCTTTGCCTCAGTACTTGGTCTGCTCTTTTTCCCCCTGTATGCCTAAACCTCTTAGCCAGAAATAAAGCTATTTTGGGCTAATGTTACTGTACAGTTAGATTGTGTCTGTCTGCTAGTGTAATGTACAGTTTGATTGTGTCTGTCTGCTAGTGTAATGTACAGTTAGATTGTGTCTGCTACTGCAGTGTACAGTTAGATTGTGTCTGTCTGCTAGTGTAATGTACAGTTTGATTGTGTCTGTCTGCTAGTGTAATGTACAGTTAGATTGTGTCTGCTACTGCAGTGTACAGTTAGATTGTGTCTGTCTGCTGATAGTGTAATGTACAGTTTGTTTGTGTCTGTCTGCTAGTGTAATGTACAGTTAGATTGTGTCTGCTACTGCAGTGTACAGTTAGATTGTGTCTGTCTGCTAGTGTAATGTACAGTTTGATTGTGTCTGTCTGCTAGTGTAATGTACAGTTAGATTGTGTCTGCTACTGCAGTGTACAGTTAGATTGTGTCTGTCTGCTAGTGTAATGTACAGTTTGATTGTGTCTGTCTGCTAGTGTAATGTACAGTTAGATTGTGTCTGTCTGCTAGTGTAATGTACAGTTAGATTGTGTCTTCTACTGCAGTGTAGAGTTAGAGTACAGTGTGTACTGTTTTGCTTTCAGCGCACACAGACACATGCGATACAGCGACATGCTCCCTGTAAACAAAACAAAGCCAAAACATGCCCTCCACCATCCATGTGTCTGGAGGGTGAGACTTATGTGGAGAATGTAATCTATCTATAAATTAGGGAAACCTAAGTCTGCATTTCTGCGTCCGTGTGTCTGCGCTGACATCATCCAATGGGAAAACCCTTGGGAAAACCCTTGAAATAACACAGAGTGATGTCATCAACCGGGTGATGACGCCACCCATGGCCTCCCCTAAGTAACAAGAAATCTTGTGAAATAAAATGTTGTCAACCAATCATCAAGGATGATGATACACGAAAGAAGACCTATTTTCTACTGTGCTGTGAACTGTTAACAAAAGAATACTTCTGTACAATGTCTACAAACCTCACTATGTTGGTACCAAATTGTAACAGGTCGTGACAGTGCCAAAAGAAAGATTGAAAATCAAGTACTTCTTGAATTAAAGGAGTACGTTAAAAGACATGGATTCACATTGAATGAAAATGTTGGACTGTCTGAGCCCCATACAAAAAACAATATACGTCAAAGGTCTCGCATCATCAAACACAAAACAGAACACAACATAGACGAACTAGAAGCTCATATCGCCAATACAGAGAATCTCTTAAATGAGGAGTGGGCGCAAACCTCTAGTACCTTCTTCTTTCGTGTATCATCATCCTTGATTATAAATTAGGGAAAAATCTATGTCTGTGTGCGTGTGTGTTTGTGTGTGTCTGTGTCTGTGCTGACATCATCCAATGGGAAAACCCTTGAAATAACACAGAGTGATGTCATCAATCGGGTGATGACGTCACCCAGTTCACGTCCCAGGCCATATATAAGGGCCACGAGAGGGGCCGTCTGTGCCCGTAGCCAATCCGATGGACATAAACAGGCATATGTCCAAAAACCTTGAGGATGGGTGGATTGGTGAGCTTAACATGACATTTGAGCCAACCAGACTATTAATGGGCCAATCTCTAGAATGTGTCAAGCTTCACGTGACATAATATCATAATAAAGTTGATAAAGCATGATTTTCCTCGATTGGCCGAGCCCCAACCCATTGGCTTTGCGGATTGGTCAAACCTCACCGAACACATATACGCACGATGCGGCGCGTTGTGAGCTTTGTAGATTGGCTATTTCCACTATCCAAAATATGGAAACGATTATGACAAAATAATTGCATAATAATTGTGACAGGCGTAGTATTGCTACTTTCTACCCTATCAGGAGTCAGCAATGAACCAATGGCAACGCGCCTACAGATTAGAGTTCTCAAATTCTGCCTGAACCCGACCGACATTTAGGGTAGGGTAGGGCCTAAAATGTATGCTAATTAGTCGGGCCAGGTAGGGCCTTGGGCTCAATGAACAGAAAATATATTTTTTATTATTTTATTACTAAATTCTTTCCAAACCCGACCATACCTGACCCGACGTTTTCGGGCCGGGTAGGGCCTAAAATGTAACTTGTCGGGCCGGGTAGGGCTCGGGCCTGCCCAGTTAGGGCCCAGTTAGGGCCCAGTTAGGGCCGGGCCTTAATTTTCAGGCCTGTTGAGAACTCTTCTACAGATGACCACCAGGTCATATGAACCAATGGCAATGTGCCTACAGATGACCATGAGGTCATATGAACCAATGGCAATGTGCCTACAGATGACCATGAGGTCATATGAACCAATGGCAATGTGCCTACAGATGACCATGAGGTCAAATGAACCAATGGCAATGTGCCTACAGATGACCCCCAGGTCATATGAACCAATGGCAGCGTGCCTACAGATGACCACCAGGTCATATGAACCAATGGCAATGTGCCTACAGATGACCACCAGTCCCCATGGTCATGCAGGATGACAGACATCTACTGAAGGTCAGGCTGTGAGGGTCTCCATCTCAGCGCTGTCAGCTTGAGGAAGACGAGATAACCAGAAGTTAATTACAGGTAATAATAGTCATTTCTCCTTAGTTTAGTTTAGTTTAGTTTATTAGCACATCATATAAAACATGTAACATTATATACATGGGAACAAAATACAGTGCGAGGAAAGGAAGAAGCCATCAGGCTTATTTGGAATCCTTCCCTTATTGGAAGAGTTAATAAAATTACAGTTTTAAAAGTTCAATAACAATACAGTAGAAAACCACAAAAGGGGCAGCTGTGCAATGAAGAGATAATAACACAGAAACTGCACAAAAGAACAAAAGACAAGAGAAAAAGAAGAGAAAAAAAAAACATAAAGAAAACACATCAGTAAACTAAATCATGTTGACTACAGTTAGGACGAAATAAGATATAGCTTTAGATGTTTTTTGAATACTGGCAAGGATATTGATAACTTCAGTGAAGCATCTAGACAGTTCCACAAATGAGGGCCTCTAAATTTGATAAATGATTGATGTTTTGAAGTACGACAAAGAGGTAAATCAAAATCATCCCTTTGCCTTGTGGGGTAGGAGTGAATGTCAGAAGTTAACTGAAAAAAATTATGAAAAGAAAATGGAATGTCTTGTTTGCATTTTTTAAATTTAAACATAAACAAACAGGTTTGTAGAATATTTACTTTGTCAATAGGCAATAATGAATATTTAATGAAGAGAGGAGCAGATGGCTCATATCTATTTGACTGAGAAATCATTCTCACAAACCTTTTTTGAATGATCAGAATTTGTGTTAAAAATGATGGACATGTTGCAGCCCAAACAATATTACAGTAACTAATATGTGGGAAAATTAAGCTATAATAAAGCGTTAAATGGGACGAAGGAAGAACAAATGGACAGATTTTTCTCAATATACCAAGCATCTTCATCGACTTCTTGCATACAGTATCAATCTGTTGTTTCCAGTTTAAGTTTTCATCTATAATGACACCCAAGAATTTTGTATATGGAACCTGGCAAATTTCTGAGCCATTGATTAAGATTCTAGATTTTTCATGGGGGAATATTTTGTTTATGTTGCTAAAAATCATGAAGTTGCATTTTTTGATATTAAGAGTAAGCTTGTTCAACTGAAACCATTTGTACACATCCAACAATTCATCATTAACATGTTTAACAAGGGTATTTAAATCACTGTGTGAGGCAATGAGATTAGTATCGTCTGCAAATAAAATAGGAAGAAACAATTTGCAATTCATGGCTAAGTCATTAATATAAATCAAAAACAATAAAGGACCAAGTATGGAGCCCTGAGGAACCCCGACTAAGATTTTCAACTTCTCAGATAAACAACCATTTATGGACACATATTGTTCCCTGTCAACTAGATAGTTAGAAAACCACTTAAGAGCAACATCCTGAACTCCATATCTATTAAGTTTAGAAACAAGAATTTTATGATTTACAGTATCGAAAGCTTTAGTTAAATCCAAGAAAACACCAAGAACAAATTTCTCATCATCCAGAGCTGAAGAGATATTGTTGACAAGCTGTAACAGAGCCAGTTCAGTTGAATATTTTTTGCGAAAACCATATTGATGGCAATAGAGGATGTTGTTCTTAACACTTTGACCGCCACGGAGGTCATATGACGTCACGCTTTTACACCCCCCGCGCTGCCACCGGCGTCATATGACGCCGGAATGTCTTTTTTTTAATTAACACAAGATTAGGAGCATATGTATCACTGACGCTTGGATTCAGCCGTCCTGGGCCCTGGAATGACTAAAATCACCATGGTTACCATTGTGTGGCCAATCAGCTTGTGTTACCTTGTGTTACCATGGTGATTTGGTACATGACCGTCCTCCCCAGGCCTGGGATTGCTGGATGGACGGCAACTTTGGCAAGAAGCAGCAGCCATGTGTTTGGGGGGGGGTTTAGTTTAGTGCTTTACTATACTACTGAGGACTACTTCTACAGCCGTTACATGTGATCTGAAAAGTTTTACTGGATCGTCATGGTTCATCGACCAGGCCACCAGGGACCACCGAGCCGCGGCGTCGCAGCGAAAAGAAGCAGCAGCCATGTGTTTGGGGGGGGGGGGGGGGGGTTTAGTTTAGTGCTTTACTATACTACTGAGGACTACTTCTACAGCCGTTACATGTGATCTGAAAAGTTTTACTGGATCGTCATGGTTCATCGACCAGGCCACCAGGGACCACCGAGCCGCGGCGTCGCAGCTGCTATATAAAGTAAGTGGTTGTTGCTAGATTGATTGATTGATACATACAGTGGTGTATTGGCGTGTTTGGGGGGTCGCAACGTCGCTCCGAGAGCAAGCATGAGATGAGAGATGATTATGCTCATCTCGGATCACAACAGGTGGTCCGCGCGCGGACCACCGATCGAGCAGGGCGTTTAGCTCAGCGGCGTCAGTTCAGAAAAAGCTAAGTTATGGCAACTTGACTGGTGTCTTTCACGCGCGCGAGGCTCGCGTGCAAGACACCAGTCATGTTACATACCTTTACAACAGGCACGATTACAGTACATTTTATTATATTCCCCCTGTAGCCAAGGTATGGCAGCTGCCATAGCTTGCCATACCCAATTGACGCCTCTTTAGCTTAGCTTGGTGAGAAAGGAGGACAGATGCTCCATTTAGTGCAAAACAAACACATCCCAGCAAAACAACCACTATAAGTCACTCGCAAACGTCGCAGTCTGACCAATCCAGCGAGATGGATTGGTCAGACCTTGTACCAGTTCACTGGTACAAGGTCTACTAAAAGGAGATCATGAGATCCATGAAAAGACTAGGCTTATTTCCATAGTAAACCATTGCAGTATCTCATATAACATTGAATGACAGACGGATAGAACACAGTACTATGCAGTAGATATAGTCAGGAAAAAAGGGGGAAATAAAAAACAGTATAAAAACATACAGTAGGTAAATACAAAGAAGGGATTGATTGATTGATTGATTGATTGAAGACTTTATTAGAAGTTTGCATAGGAAAAGGTACAGTTTCATGACGGTACAGTTCACTGGTACAAGGTCTACTAAAAGGAGAGCCATGAAAATACTAAGCTCATAGTGCCTTGCTGGGCTATGAGCTTGTAGATCGGCTATTAGGCATCATATGTAAATGGCAGATCTACAAGCTCATAGCGCGGTGCCGGGCTATGAGCTTGTAGATCTGCTATTTTGGAAATATATGTACCTGTGTATATAAAATGTATAGCAAATAATTATATACCTTATGGTAATTATGTTTTTTTTTTTTCATAACTACTCTTACTTGCAGTTGCCTGGTCTGGATTCTAACATGGTGAAGTTTGTCGCAGTTGGCTTGACTTTGTCAATACAAACATTTCCATATGAATGTACATCAATTTTTATTTAATTTTATGTATTATGACTTTGAATTGCTCAGGGTAGTTTGACCGTTTTAGTTTGAAGTGACTAAAATGATGATTGCAATGGAACACATCTACAACTATACTGAAGTGAAACAGCAATGTAAAGTTTTTTTTTGTTATCTTTATCAGAGTTTTTATCTTTATTTTTGAGATGTCTGATGTCTAACTGAAGGCTTGAATAAAAAATCCCAGGTCAAAACACAGTGGATTCTACTCTGTCTCTCCTTCATCCTGGGAAGATGAAAAAAGAGCCTCTGTCAGTCTCCTGGCTTCTTCCACTTTCCTGCCTTATAACTAGACCACGGTACAACTTTTTTTAACTTTTTTTTTTACATTATTATGGCCTGCACCCTGTTCTTCATTTAGAGGTACTGTGTGTTCTTGTACCATTTACCAATTTGTTTCTAGGGCTTCTGAAAGTTTTTTTCCTTTGACCTCAATTATCTCAGAAAGTAAATTTCTGATGCTCCTTTTTCATCTGTACAGCTTTCGCTCTCCCTCAGGTTTCTCCACAGCAGAACACCACAGCAGGACGAAATTTTTATGGTGAAAGCTAAGGTTCCGACTCTATATTCTCTGAAATTTTTGTCAATTTTCGTACATCCTACCATTTTCAATTTATTCCGTCAAAAATGAATGGCCGTCTATGGTGGCAAGGGTTTTACCCTTAAAACCCTTAACATTGTGGCAGTCAAAGTGTTAAGTAAATGAGCGGAAATTCTTGAATAGATAAGTTTTTCCAAAATTTTAGAAAAACAGGGAAGAATAGATATGGGCCGATAATTGCCAAAATGATTAGTATCTCCTGATTTATGTAGTGGCACCACTTTTGCTATTTTTAAATTTTGAGGAATAACACCAGACTCTAAAGATAAACAAAAAATATGAGTTAAGGGTTGGATAATATAATCAATAATTTCTTTAATAAAAATACTTCTAAACCCATCATGACCTTCAGCAGAATTTTTCAAATTAGAGACAATACCCCTCACTTCCTCAACACTGGGGGGATCAAAACTGCAGAGTGGAGTCCTACTAAGGCCCTTGTCCTTATATACGGTCATTCCAATAAGTACTAGTGCTTCCTGTTAAGGTTATTCCAGCTTCCCCAAGAGAATAACACGTAATCTTGAATGACTTGTTCTTCCAGCCTGAGTGATTACTGCTACTCTAAAGGTGAGTGTAAGCCTTCCATATCCACACTGGTCGGGCAGAAACCTCGTATCTCCAAGTTTCAAACGGTACGTTTTTTTCGTGAAGTAAAGCCCTGTTTCATCATGCAAGCCTGCCGCACGACGCTAGTGAAAACAGCAGATCTACAAGCACACAACGCCTCACGGTGCGAGGCGTTGTGTGCTTGTAGATCGGCTATTTTCACTCGTTTAAATCATTTTTAAAATGATGAATGCAAAACGAACGGTTTTGGACATACAAGGTTTCGCCCTGACGATACGCTGTCTTTCTCTCCTGGCTGTATCTCTTCCAACTGTATGTATCTCTCAACTCTCTCTCTCTCTCTCTGCCAAGTGTGTCTGTGTGTCTCTCTTCTCTCTCATCCGTCTCTCTCTCTTCTTGGCTGTATCTCTCTCATCTGTGTGTCTCTCCTGGCTGTATCCCGCTCATATCTCTCTCTCTAGTGTGTCTGTGTGTCTCTCTGTATCCCTCTCATCTGTCTGTCTCTCTTCTTGGCTGTATCCCACTCATCTCTCATCTCTCTCTCTCTCTCTCTCTCTCTCTCTCTCAGGCCAGTGTTGTGGAGGACTCTCTGCCAGTGTGTCTGTGTGCCAGAGACATGCAGTCATCTTTACAATAAGTCTGAGGCACACTTCCCTCTGCCTGCCATGATGTCAGGGTGATGTCATCACATCGTAACTCAATGAGGTCAGGATGATACCGTGATGTCATCATCACATCAGAACTCCATGAGGTCATATGAGGTGTTCTCACTTCCAGAGATGACTGTACACCGTAATCTCTAGAATACTCTTGTCTAGTCAGTGAAACACTGGCCGTAATCTATCTATAAATGGTACAAATCTCTGCGTGTGTGTATGTAATCCGCGTATCTCGAGAAACGTATGTCCCACCGGCTTCACATTCGGCACGCGCGTCCCCCGAGTGCGGTGCCGGGCCTCGACCTGACCCGATGCGCGGTTTTCCCGAACCGGCGCAAAACGTTCGGAATCTCCTTATGCAGAGCTGATTGTTGACATCAGGCTGATCTGGAGGAAATCGGCACAAGCGCTGACTCATTGTGACATCACTTCATAAAAGGATATGACATCACATACGCCACATGAGTCAACAAAAAATGCCATGGTTACGTATTGAATGTCATCAGTATGACGTGTTCTGATGTTCATATATGGGCTTAAATGGACACAGGCAAACATATGGCCTGTATATGACACATATGAGGCACAGACAAAGAGATCTCCATAATGATATATAAAGGGACACAGACAAACAGATACAGAGATCTCCATATGGGCATAAAATGGATGCAGACATAAATGGACACAGGCAAACAGATGGTCAATACGGGTCCTACAGAGAACTCCATATATGGGCATAAAATGGACACTTAGAGACAGATATCTCCAAATATGGGCATAAATGGACACAGGCAAACAGATGGTCAAAACGGGTCCTACAGAGATCTCCATATATGGGCATAAAATGAACGTAGACAGACAGATATCTCCATATATGGGCATAAATGGACACAGGCAAACAGATGGTCAAAACGGGTCCTATGACAACAGATATAATGGGGTTTGCATTAAAGGGCGGGGCATTCATTCCCTATTTACATTGTCCCCGAGTTGGCCAGGGCGCCGACTAGACGCTCAGCCGCCAAGCTTCTCAAAGTCCAGTTTTTATGTCAATATGTTGAAAATAAAAATAAGTTGCCTATTGTTTTTGATTCACTAATAATGCTCACTTAATTTGGTTTACAGAGCAGCACTTTCACATAAATGTGTCAATGTTTTATCATTCAACATAACAGCAAAATAATGTTTGGGTTGCGGACACATTTTTAGGGTAAAAATGTAATCAAACCCAGTGTGAAGTGAGTGGTAACTTTTATGTATAGTTGTGTGCTTAGAGTCCAAGCTGTACGGGACCGACATATGGTTCAGGTTTATTGTCAGATATACTGTATCCATACAAGTACAGATTATAATGAAATGCTTGTGCCAAAAGCAGTCTCAGCCTTATTACACAAAGACATGGTCACAGTGTGGAGACTGTGGACCCACATACCATGCAGGCCACACAAAAAAAAAGTCCCAACAAACAACATACAATACCATGCAGTGTAACAGTGTACAGCTTAAAAGTGCGTGCATGTTTGCCTATGTTTGAACCCTTTGTTGAGCAACCTGACTGCCTGGGCTAAAAAAACTATTACTGAAGGGAGCGTGTCGCTGTTACTACATGTCATCTTTTCGAGGACGACACAAACCCTCACCCTAACCGGTGAGGGTTAGTGAGTCGCTAACCCTCCGGTCGAAATGACGTTCATTCGAAAGAGCGTGATTTCCCCTTACTGAAACGGGTGTTGTGCGATGGACTGACGTACCATACATACATACACACAATACCAGATGTAGGAGTGTTTAGTGGAGCTCCGCCCTGGTCACGGTGGCCTTCATGGTCACAGGGACAAAAGCAATGAGTCCCCCTGCTGGCTGGAGGCCATGCTGGCAGCGTCCCACCATGGGATGGATGCCAGCTCTACCAGCTCTCTGTCTGCTGGCTGCCCGATGAGATGAAACCCTTCCTCCAGGGAAGAGAACAAGAGGTTGACATCAACTGAACCATGTTGTCCTCAATCCCTCCAGGTGAACCCTGGGGTTCCCCAAGGAAGTATGCTAGGGCCGTTACTGTTAAGGACATGAACGCTGCCTGTAATGGCAAATTGTTTCTGTTCGCCGGCACTCCTGATGTCAGACGAGGACAAAATGTAGGTTGGGGACGCTCTCGGTTCTGAACTCAACACGATGCGTACGTGTTGAGTTGGGAACCGAGACCGAAACCATACTTATGGCTTTCCAACAACAAACTGCCACCAAGCGTCCGTCTTTTTGGGTGCAAACATTCCCTCAGTAAGGTATGAGCTGATGATATCTATACTATAATTTTGCGAATGTCTGAGTGTCTGTCTGTCTGTCTGTCTGTCTGTCTGTCTGTCTGAAACCGCGTTTCTCCTCGGTGGCTGGAGCAATTGATCTGAAATCGCATCACCATTAGCATATGAACACACCTGACATAACTGTGAAGCCCGTTTGTCACTTTCACAAATCGTATGCTGTATATTAGCATTTTTATGGTGTATCTACTATCTATTCTGCATCTAGCATGAGGCACATCTATTCTGCATCTAGCATGAGGCAAAATGTTTAACCAGCTCTGTGTGTGTGTGTGTGTGTGTGTGTGTGTGTGTGTGTGTGTGTGTGTGTGTGTGTGTGTGTGTGTGTGTGTGTGTGTGTGTGTGTGTGTGTGCAGGCAGGCGGGTGTGTGTGCAGGCGGGTGGGCGGGCGGGCTGGGGGGGGGGGGCTACAGTATCTCTGTAGCCATTAAACGAAACGGGTTTCTTACATTGATGCTCCTACATCATGCAAGCACCAGTTAAAGTTACTTTCCATCCCTCATATACTGTGTGCACAGTGCACATCCCATAACCCACACACTGCACATCATTTTGGAGCTCATATCTTTGAACGGGTAAGGGCTAGTAATAATTGATTGATTGAAGTTTGCAAAGGTGGGCAGTTTCATGACAGTACAGTTCACTAGTTCAAGGTCAGCTAAAATGATACACCCAAAAAGCCTATGGCTCGTTTCAATTGAGATCCTTTTTTGAGCGGTGGTCCCGCCGCTCCTGTGATTCGCTTTCAAGATGTTACTGGCTGGCTGGCTGGCCGGCCGTGTATGTCTGTCGCCTGCCATACCTACCACACACACAGACCACACACACACACACACACACGTTAAAGGAGGGGCGCTATTGAGCAGGGCAGGCAGACAACACACTCTCTCTCTCTCTCTCACACACACACGCGCGCACACACACACACACACGGGTAGCAATGAGGGCGCGCGCGCGCACACACACACACACACACACACACACGATTTAAAAAATAAGAAATCGTCAAATCGAGTTTCACTTTAATTAGGGTAATTCTTACTCATTGGAGCCTTGCAAGGGGCAAAACGTACACAGCCCGGTCCTCCTAAAGCAGGACGACAAGGTCCGACACCAAATTAATACTGATTTCTCTCTGATGTGTAATTTCTTTGATGCACATGCAGCGCACGTCAGACTGTGTGCTGTGGCAGAGCTCACCACAGCACTGCGCTCACTCGCGCTGGTACAGGCAGCAAACAGAACAAACGCTGCTGAGCTGGTAAACTTACTTATTGTTGTAGTTTGAAAGAAGCTTATTATGCTGTGTTACCCACCTACTGTAGTCCTACTGTCCCTATCACTGTGTTAATTTTGCGTCGGGAGACTCAGGAAGCAAAGCGCTTCGCCTCCGTTTACAATCAATCAACATCTCCGTGCATGAGCAGTGCAGGGGCGGCCTTAGCTATTTTTTCACCCGTTTCACCAGCCTCCAAGAGCTGGCTTGTTTTGGCTGTTTTGTCACTCACTATTGATAAGGAAACACTAAGTTAACTAAGTTAACTTCTGTATGTGATTGTTGCGCAACTAAAGTTATTATTATTAGTATTATTGTTTTATTACATTTTGCTATTTGGCTATGTAAAAAAATAAAACAAATAAAACAATAATAAAAAAAAATAATTTCCTTGCATTTTTTAAATGAAAACAACATAGTTGAAACAATGTATTATTCTTTTACCAAAAAATGGAAATCGTAATCGAAAATCGACTTTTCTGAGAAATAAATCGAGATTTTATTTTTAGGCCACATCGAACAACCCTAACACACACACACACTCAGTCAAGAGATATTTAGAGCAGCAGACCCATAAGTACTGCAACCCCCGCTGCACCCACCCAGTAATGCTGTTGCGCAGCCTCCACAACCACCGCTCACTTCACAAGGGTGTGATTTTTTTTTTATAGCTCAAATAACATTGAATGACAGAATGATAGATGATAGAACATGAACACAGTACTATGCAGAAGATGCCAAATCTGGGTTGGACGTGATCTGTGAATATCTCGCAAAGAAGAGGTTGCCAATTTGAGCGGCCTTCTTGACAGCAAACTGACATCTGAGGTGATCAAAAAATTAAATCAAGATTCTTGGGTGGAATTTCCTCTTTTGTCATGAAAAGTGCTCTCAGGACTCATTCAATGCTTGGTTTGACAACATCTCAATAACACTAAAGGCTACACGTCAGACCAGGCCTCAGTTCCCCAAGGAAGTATGCTAGGGCTGTTACTATTCCTTCTATCAGGGACGTGCTGGCCATTGGGAAAAGCGGGACAACTCCCGAACGGCCGGTTCATTCCCGGACGGTCCAGGCCGGCCATTAGGAAAAAAATTCAAATAAAATGTCGGCCTTCGTTCCATTTTGGGGGCTGGGCGGCCAACAAAGTAAATCGTCACTGTCGGGCAGAAACCTTGTATCCCCAAGTTTCAAATGTATACATTTTTTCCAAAGCAAAGCCCTGCTTCATCATACAAGGCTGTTGCACAAAAGTAGTGAAAACAGCAGATCTACAAGCACACAACGCCTCGCACCGCGAGGCGTTGTGTGCTTGTAGATCGGCTATTTTCACTAGTTTAAATCATTTTTAAAATGATAAATACAAAACAAACGGTTTTGGACATACAAGGTTTCCGCTCGACAACGACGTAATATAACTCATGTACAGTAATTGGCCCACTGGCTTGTCACTTGTCATGATCTGAAATGGCAAATCTTTGAGTAGCAGCAGCGCTATAGAGAGAGATCTCTCTATAGCGCGCAATGAGGGCCTCTCCAACTCTTTTTCCCGGGCTGAATCAGGGGCCCAGCACGTCCCTGCCTTCTATACATGAAGGACATGAACGCTGCCTGTAACGGCAAGTTGTTTCTGTTCGCCGACGACTCGGCACTCCTGATCCCGGGCCAGGAGAAAAATTCAATTGAGATCCTTTTTTTTTTTAAGCTCAAATAACATTGAATGACAGACAGATAGAACACAGCACTATGCAGAAGAAGCCAAATCTGGGTTGGACGTGATCTGTGAATATCTAGCAAAGAAGAGGTTGTCAATTTGAGCTGTCTTCTTGACAACAAACTGACATCTGTCGTGACAAAAAAGTAAATCAAGATTATTGGATGTAACACTGGGTGAAAAGAGAGATTATCTGACATATACTGATAGATTATATGACCAATTTTGTACCAGTATACTGGGCATATACCCACATTATTGGAAGTTTTCAGTTCAAGAGATTTTCAGGCATATTCCCCTGTAAACTGCAAATAATAGACAAAGGCACACCAGGGTGTGCCTTTATGTGCCTTTGTCTAGCTGGGGGCAGAATATCACCCATTATTTGCAGTTTACAGGGGAATATGCCTGAAAATCTCTTGAACTGAAAACTTCCAATAATGTGGGTATATTCCCAGTATACTGGTACAGAATTGGTCATATAATCTACCAGTATATGTCAGATAATCTCTCTTTTCACGCAGTGTAATTTCCTCTTGTGACATGTTCTCAGGACTTGTTCAATGCCTCCTTGCTCATGCTGGGGTTTATAACATCTCAATATCACCTCAGACCAGGCCTCAGATCAGTCAATCAATGATGCTACTCCTACAACTAATAAAATCACATCTAGTGTTAAGTAAGCAGTGCTATTCACGAGTTAACCCTTAAGTTATGTTTCCGGCATTTTGACCTGTTTAACATTTTAATTAAAATAAAGAAAAGTTTAAATATGTTTTCCACCGGAAACTCACTGGGCTTAAAGATTCTTCTGTGATGAACATGTAAAAAACACTGCACTACACCATCTTACTGTGGGCCAGCAAGGTTTCACAGCAATCAGACTGTTCCTGAATTGAGACATTTTGTTCATCCTAATCGTCCTCCTCTGAAGCCAATCAGACCGGTCTGTCTTGATCACATGACTGTTAGACTGATTTCACTTGGCATCCTATTGTAGTCCAGGCGTTTCAGGCAGTATTTTGATGGAATCGTGCACTTTATGAAAGAAGCATGAACTTTGGCACACAGTTAGAACATGCCATATGGAACATCTTTGGCTATAGGGGCATCTCAGATTTGTCTTGGGAAACTTGTGGGAGCCAATTAAAGTTGGGCTCTCATAGACTTTACTATAGAGTAAAATAATAAAAAACAAAATACATATGCTTTAAGTAGCATGTGAGGGGTCAAACTAGGTGTTTTTGGGATTCTGAATCCAATGCAAACATTTGTTTTGCAGGAAAAAACATGGGCTAAAATGAGTCATCACTTTTCAAAGTTTTGTGGTGGCCGTTTCTCGGAAAGGAATGTTTTTCGTGCAAAACAAATGCTTGCATTGGATTCAGAATCACCAAAAACACATAGTTTGACCACTCACATGCTACTTAAAGCATATTTATTTTTTTGTATTATTTTACTCTATAGTAAAGTCTATGAGAGCAACTTTGATTGGCTCCCACAAGTTTCCCAAGACAAATCTGCGATAGCCCTATAGCCAAACATGTTCCATATGGCATGTTCTGTGTGCCAAATTTCATGCTTCTTTCATAAAGTGAACAATGTTTGCCTGAAACGCTTGGACTATTGTACATGGAAGCTATGGTGAGTATAGCTTCCATGTACAGATTATTGATTCATTTTAAAAGGATCCCTGGCTAATACGACAAATATGCCTTAATACATTATAATTGTCCTTTATAACTACAATGTAAAATTAAAAACACCTTAAATATTTTATTTCTTCTAGAAATAGCTAATCTTTCACTCAATAGGGGAAATGCCTGTCGCAAGTTGATGATGTCATAAATGTCATGTGTGATCTATCCCTATGGAATTTATGGCATGCATGTTCAAAAAACACATTTGAAATATTGATTTGGTGCTCATATTAACCATAGGAAGTATTACGTTTGTTTTTATTTGCACATGCATTCTATAAATTCCATAGAGATAGATCACACATGACATTTATGACATCATCAACTTGCGACTGGCATTTCCCCTGTTGAGTGAAAGATAGCTATTTCTAGAAGAAATAAAATAATTAGGGTGTTTTTAATTTTACATTGTAGTTATAGAGGACAATTATAATGTATTAAGGCATATTTGTCGTATTAGCCAGGGATCCCTTTAAGTACTTTATCCATTTATATGTTGGCTATTCAAAAATAGCAGATCTACAAGCTCACAGCGTCACTACTTAATACATCCTACTGAGCGGTGCTAACCGCTCCCACATTTGACTTTGTGTGTCACGCGTCACTACGTTTTGTGACGAGTTCTGATCAAAACCAACAACAGAGTCAACGTGGCTTGCAATTTAACAGTCTTTTATTGGGGGAACTTAAAGGGAGGGGGAAAATCATCATCAACACAAATTCCTCCTGGATTGGGGTATTTTCCATTTATGGTTTCTTCATGCAAAGCCCTGGAATGCCTTGGGAAAAGAGCAGAAACCACAATTAGTTCTCTACCGTCTTAAGCCATTCTAAAACGGTTAGTTCCAGTACTTTATTCTGATTGGCTGGTCCCTGATTAGACCAGTGTCTAAATCACACGATAATCCACACCTTGAATCAGTTTATATCAAACCCAGGTGTGTTATTTCTTTCCACAGTGTTGTGAAGCTGAACTAGAGAGGGGAGGGCTTGATTTGCTCTCAAATCCTGCCGTGCGGGTGCTTCTAAGCACCGCCCGTGCACAGTAAGGTAACTGAGTGACTCCGGGCGGGGCTTGTAAAAACAGCAAGCGCCCCCTATTCACCATTCTGATTGCAAGTAACAGGTGTGTTGTTTCTGCAGCCTGGCCGGGAACTACTTTCTTGTAGCTGGGAACTACTTTCTTGTAGCTGGGAACTACTTTCTTGTAGCTGGGAACTACTTTCTTGTAGCTGGGAACTACTTGTAGCTGGGAACTACTTTCTTGTAGCTGGGAACTACTTTCTTGTAGCTGGGAACTACTTTCTTGTAGCTGGGAACTACTTTCTTGTAGCTGGGAACTACTTGTAGCTGGGAACTACTTTCTTGTAGCCGGGAACTACTTTCTTGTAGCCGGGAACTACTTTCTTGTAGCTGGGAACTACTTGTAGCTGGGAACTACTTTCTTGTAGCCGGGAACTACTTTCTTGTAGCTGGGAACTACTTTCTTGTTGCTGGGAACTACTTTCTTGTAGCATGTGAACTACTTTCTTGTAGCATGTGAACTACTTTCTTGTAGCTGGGAACTACTTTCTTTCTTGCAGACCTTGTAGTGAATTATTAGTGAAATAGAACAGTTTTAATTGGTTCATGATGAGGCTTTGCCTCGTGTCTCACCATGCCTCTCAGCTGTTATAAAATACCAGGTAACCAGAGGCCTCTTGTGGCTTATTGCTTCTATAAGGGTTAACTGTTGGAGTGTACATCGCTTAACGCCAGAGCCTGCGTCCCTTCACCAAGGGAGCATGTTTTCATCTGAGCAGAGGTTCAGCAAACATTTGTGACTCAACGTGACTGAGGGGCAGTCATTTCGGAAGGCAGGGTTTTTCTCTACTGCTAATATGATTTTTTTTTTTTTTTTTTTTTAAATGAAAAAAGCCACAAATGCATCTCAAAATATCTAGGCTACATTTCACTTAAACGCCAGAGCTTAACTCTGCATGTAAATAAGACTTTTTTTAATTAATGTGAGAGATCGTCAGGTCATTTGCAGGCATTTATTTTGAACTTGAATATCTCAAAAGTAGTATTTCAGCATGGCGTCATTCTATAAGCCATATCTTCAAAACTGTTGGGTCAATCTCCACAACCACTATATCATTTTGTAGCTATGATCACCAGCTTTCAAATGAAATGAAAATGAGGAAAAAATGCAATGACTAGCCGTCAGTTGTGGGACACATTTATCATTTTGTAGCTATGATCACCAGCTTTCAAATGAAATGAAAAAATGAAAATGAGAAAAAATGCAATGACTAGCCGTCAGTTGTGGGACACATTTATCAGTTGGTGCTGATCAGAGCAGGGCTGTCGATCAGAGCCCAGGTGTCATCACATCATCTTGAGTGAGGATGGAAACAAACCCTCCCTGCCAATCTCTGTACTGTCTTTGGTCACCCTGTAGACAATATGTGGCCCAGCGCCCCCAGCAGCCAGTCATCTCGGGGACTGTCATTATTCCCTACAGCCAAAATGATTTTTTATTTTTTTTTGCTCTCTAAAAAGATAATGCCACAACAGCATCTCATAATATCTAGGCTACATTTCACTTAAACGCCAGAGCTTAACTCTGCATGTAAATAAGACTTTTTTTAATTAATGTGAGAGATCGGTACATAATTCTGTTAGTCCTCCCAGTTTATATTAGCTAAAATGCTAACTAGCCAGCCTTTGTTAGCCGTTTGTAGCCAAATGCGGTAATATCGGGACTCCATTACTTAGCGATGCAACCCACAGTATTGATCCCATTAATTTAATGCCACGTGTGTTCCAAATGAACAATTATTAACCACGTAATGTATGATTTAGTGTATTATTTTATTTATTATTCTTCCGCCGTTCTTCCGCTTTTTCTTCTTCTACGCTGGTGAATGATCCGTTCCTGCCTGGAGCGGCCTGGAGACGTCTGTGACGTATGCGTGCGGAAGCTTCCTTTGGCACTGAGTTAGCTTAGCATTGGGTATGGCAATAGATCAGTGTCGTCCTAAACTATCTAATTCTAACGTTCAGGGCGTTTGTTTTTTTGGACAATAAATTGACAGCCAAGAAAACATGGATGGAATGCAATCGTTCACTCGCCGTCGGAAAGTTGACTTTAGAGTAGACTATTCTGGTTGACTGGCTATGAGTGGCTAACGGCTAACGCTAGCTAGCGTTAGCTAGCGCTAGCTGCAGCGCTAGCTGCAGGCTATAAACAAATAAAACGTGACCCAACTCTATTGTTGCTCTCTTCTACAAGCTCACAACGCGAGGCGGTTAAGCCTGTAGATTGTGTTTTATTATCAGGTCAGATAATCCTTCTGACTAAAGTTACACAAACACTGATTATGCTACATTTAGCACAGTTAGCCCTGTTGCGCACGTAATACATTCACTTCAACCTCGTGTTGAGCAGTTAATCCTATTTGCTATGTACGTCTACAAAAACCTTCATATTTCAAAGATAACGTGCTTACTGAAGTCTCACAGATGTCACAGTATGGTACGCTCAAGCAGAATTACCCGTATCTTTCGTATTGTTTAATAAACTGCATTTTAATCCGATCAGATGCCATTTTCTGTTGTTTTTCAGCCATGCGACCCCATCGGTTGCGAGGTGTACTGCACTTAGATACATTAATACCTTTTTAAGGAAACGACGACCGATCGGATTAAAATGCTCCTCATTAAATAATACGATCATTACGGGACATCCTGCTGGAGCGTACCCTATGGTGACATCTGTGAGCCTTCAATAAGCAATTTATCTTTGTAATCTGACCGTTTGTGTAGACGTATGTAGCAAATTGGTTAAACTGCGTAACAGCAGATTGTGTTGAATTCACGGTTGGCGCAGCGTAGCGTCTTTACATTTAGCCCAATAATGCTTGAGATGCTGTTGTGGCATTATCTTTTTAGAGAGCAATAACTACATTTTAAAACATACATAAACCACTTTAGCCCTATGTTATACCAAGGCTATTTGAAAATAGCCGATCTACAAGCTCACAACGCATTGCGGTGCGACGCGTTGTGAGCTTGTAGATCTGCTATTTTCAAACATTTTGTACTTTTACTTTTGGTACTTTAAGTACATTTGGATACCAATACTTTTGTACTTTTACTCAAGTACATTTTTAATTCTGGACTTTTACTTGTAACAGAGTGATTCTACATTGCAGAATTGATACTTTTACTTAATTATAAAATGTTGGTACTTTTTCCACCACTGTGTAAACGTTTGTGTTCTCATGCCAATAAAGCTTCTTTGAATTGAAGATTGAATTGAAGATTGCTCCCCATGTGGCGGAGTCAGGTCATTGCAGGTTAGAAATTTATTTAAAACTTGAATATCTCAAAAGTCCTATTTCAGCATGGCATCATTCTATAAGCCATATCTTCAAAACTGTTGGGTCAATCTCCACAACCAATATATCATTTTGTAGCTATGATCCCCAGCTTTCAAATGAAATGAAAAAATGAAAATGAAAAAAATTGCAATGACTGGCTGCTGGGGGTGCTGGGACACATATGCATTCCGGTTGGTTCCAGATTTCTAGCGGAAGTGCTGCGTTCAACGGACGCTACGTCATGCGGTGCGGGTCTGTTTAGAATTCCCTAGCGAAAAAACTAAAATAGATTGTGGCTCTTAACTCGCTCTTCATAGGTGTAACATTGCTTGAATCAATGTTTTTATTTGTATATTGTTTATTGCGAGCGCAACCGACGGCGCAGGAGACGTAGACCAGATTTGTTCGTGCAGGGAATACGTTTGCAGGAACACCGCCCTGTGAAAAAATACAGCTTCCGGGAAAATTCAGCCCCCCCTCCTAGAACGGTTTCTGCCTTCTATTGTCACCAGGCTTTTCTCTTGGCAGATGAGTACGCCTGGCTACGCGAGGCCAGTCTTTGGTACTGGAACCTCTCAGCCCTCTGCTGGCCTTGCTGGAGGCCCCATTTGGCTCAGGCCCAAAGCCACGGTTCCTCCACAGTACGGCCAGGGTCACATTGACCAAGCTTTGCGGGACACTTAATGACATTAACTCATAAATAGTAAAGCTTACTTCTTCACTGGGTGTGATTTTATTAACACCAGGCTTCTTGTCTGGGCTTCTGAGGACAAATACATTTACATTTTGGAGGTCCTTGGCACATAACCATTTGAGAACTACAGTGCTACAGTACAGAGCTAAGATTGAGAGCTGCCAACAGAAAAATAGGCAGCTCTCTTAAAGGAATATGACAGCGAGCACTGCAGTAACAAGGAGTAACTCAGAGGCGTCAATTGGGTATGGCACCTTGGCTACAGGGGGGAAAAAATGTACTTCTTAAAATAAATTCATCATGCCATCATGCCTGTTGTCTTGCACACTCGCACGCGTGCAAGACAGCAGTCATGTTGCCATACCTTAGCTTTTGCTGCACTGAGGCCACTGGAGTAACTAAGGACTAAGGAGTGGCCCTATTATCGTCCTCCTTTCGTACCTTATCTCTAAACGTCTTTTTACTAATACTAATAATTAAAATAGCAAATCCACATTGACACGTTGTGAGCTTGTAGATCGGCCATTTGAACTATTTAACACATTCAGTACCTTTGAAAAATTGCTGAACATTCCGCTCATATCCGCGAACGGGAGCATTCAAAAGACGACCACGGCTCTTGTCGAATCGGAAAATATTCATCGTCCGACTGCGACCATCTGAAAGATACAGGCTTCAGAGTCCAGCATGCGCCTTAAAGGGAAAGGTTGTTTTGGTTCCGGTTAAGTCATCGGGCCCTGGAACCAGAAGATATTTGGTAACCCATGAGCTTGTGAACAGCACCATCCAGCGTAAAAAACAACAACATAGCGTCGAACTCGTCACGTGGCAGTGAATGAGAAATGTAAGTGTTTGTTGTTTGTTTTTTTAATATGTTTTTTTTTTTTTGCATTCTTGTTTCTTTCTTCTTGTTTTTCTTTTTCTGTATAAAATTGCTTGTGATGTTGTTCTGTCCAAAAGGTTTATATAAGCCTGTTCACAATTTCTTCAAATGTATTATGTTAAAATCTGAAAAGCAATAAAAAGTATTAATCACAAAAAAAAAAAAAAAAATGCAAAAACGGGGTAAGGCACCGACTAAAACAGGGCCCTCTGTGTGGGGGCATAGACTGTAAATAAATATGGACGGTGGGAACCCATTGGTTTCTATGCTGCGAAAATTAAGCTTGTTTTGCCCTTGTATGGGTGTCGCCATCTTTGTTTTACTGGCAGGGATACTTGGGTAAATGTGTTGAGCCTGCCGAAAATAAAGCACACGAAGAAGAATCATCACAAGCCAATGATCACAAGCCTCTTCTACAGCAATTATAACATGAATTGGAACATATTCTCACAAAATGCATATCATAGTGGTTGAAACAAGGCTTTAAAGTAGCGACAGGAACCATGTATTTATGACAATATGTATTAAAGGTAAGAACATCAAATGTAAAAGTTCGGGGGAAACAAATGGAATCCTATGGAGAACATGTTGCTCCTCGTACCAGAACAGCACAACTAACGGCCAATCATAGGAACTTTTAGTTCTGTGTTTGCTTCATTTCAAATCCAGACAACTGGCCCTGTGTGCACAACAACACACTGTTATGGCCCACAGCTGATGACAGCACAGCTGTCAGCACTTTCTAATCAGAGCACACAGCTGTCATCACTTCAGCTGATTGAGAAGTGAACGTATTTATTTAGCACCAAACCTCCCTCCCAGGGACGTGCTGGGCCCCTGATTCAGCCCGGGAAAAAGAGTTGTAGAGGCCCTCATTGCGCGCTATAGAGAGAGATCTCTCTATAGCGCTGCTGCTACTCAAAGATTTGCCATTTCAGATCATGACAAGTGACAAGCCAGTGGGCCAATTACATGAGTTATATTTCCTCGTTGTCGGGTGGAAACCTTGTCCAAAACCATTTGTTTTGTATTTAAACTAGTGAAAACAGCCGATCTACAAGCACACAACGCCTCGCGGTGCGAGGCGTTGTGTGCTTGTAGATCTGCTGTTTTCACTACTTTTGTGCGACGGCCTTGTATGATGAAGCAGGGCTTTGCTTTGCTGAAAATTCTACAAATTTGAAACTTGCCCAGCCCCAAAATGGAACGAAGGCCGACATTTTATGTTTATCTTTTTCCTAATGGCCGGCCTGGACCGGCCGGGAATGAACCGGCCGTTCGGGAGTTGTCACGCTTTTCCCAATGTCCAGCACGTCCCTGCTCCCTCCAATCAGAAGCTGGCCAAGAGCCGGGGAGCTGTCCATGGTACTGAAGTACATCACTTGGTTCACCTCCATGAGGGGACAGTGTTGTTGCAGGTCTTTCAGTCAAAAAGGCAAATGGGATAAAGGACAACTTTATTTTTTTTACAACAAGGGTTCATATTTTAGATTGTAATTAAAGAATATAAAATGAGTGTTAAAATTATTTCATTTACTTCTTTCTATTGTTTTAGAGATTCTTATTTCAGTGGTTGGGGGCATGCGTACAAGTGGCTAAATATGTCATTTTACATAGAATAAGTTTGATTGAGTGAAGACTTTATTAGAAGAAGTCTGCATAGGAAAAAGAACAGTTTCAAGGTCTACTAAAAGGAGATCCTAGAAAAGACTAAGCTTATTTCCATAGGAAACCATTTAAGTATCTCATATAACATTGAATGACAGACGGATAGAACACAGTACTATGCAGTATAGTCAGGAAAAAAAGGGGAAAACAATTTAAAAATAAAAAAATAAAAAGTCCATTCCCAAGATACAACGCAACCTTTCATGGTTAGATGTGACTTATGGGGGCTAGAAGTGTTACTGTAAATAGCAATAAAGAAACTTCTGACTTATTGTGTCTAAAAAGACATATTTAGCCACTTGCACGCATGCCCCACATTTTAGCACGGTAAACGCGACAAAACAATAGAAAAAAACAAATGAAAACATTTTAACACTCAGTTTTTCTTTTCTCAAATTACAATCTAAAATATGAACCCTTGTTGTAAAATACCGAACACTGTGAAAATAGCAGATCTACAAGCTCACAACGCCTCGCAGTGCGTTCAAGTCTAATGCGACACAGATGCGTTCCAGGTCTAAAAGGGTCAATGGATGAAATACCATCAGATTTCTGTAAGAAAAAAATGCGTGATTCCTAAACCCACCAGGCTTGAGTTAAGACCCGCCTCGTGGAAACGCGAGGACTTCCAGGAGTGGCTGAAATCCCCGCCTGACACATGGAGGGTGGATAAAGTCAGAGGCATGAAGACTTGTACTGTGAAAAGCCTGCATTTGCACAATGCACAGCTATTAATTTCTCACTACAGTGCTCAAAATGAACTGTGCTAAAATAAACTTGAAACTGACTTAATTGTACTGTGCTTAATAAAGGGAAAACTTTGTAACTTTGCTAAAGAGAAAAACGTACTGAGAAAGCTATTAATTTGTCACTACTGTGCTCAAAATACAAACTCTTACTGATTATCAGTTAAATTGTTATAGTTTGGATATGGCTTTGGGCCTATTATGCTGCGTGTATTATTGTAATGGATCAGTATGTAGTAGTAGGTACTTTGCACTTGAGCGAGCAGCACTAACGTTCATGGGCACTTTCATACTTAAGATTATCGAGAGGAGGCGGGTCTTAACTCAATCCTGGTGGGTTTAGGAATCACGCAGAAAAAGCACCCTCCTTTCCTCCTTTAACGCATATCTCTCTCCCTTTGCTCTCTCTACCTCTACGTTCTCACAGAATACAAAACCATGAGCGCACAAAGAATAAGAAAGACTCTCAGCCACTGCTCAACACCAGTAGAACTCAGTGAAGTGATAAATACAAGTGATTGTACAGTAATGTGTGTCTAATTGATTCATTGATTAGCAGTGATGTCGATGCCTCTCTGATGACCTGGCAGGATGCAGTGTCTTGACACAGCTTGATGCTCTTTGGCAGCCTGGCTCTGACTCTAATGCTTCAAGAAGACTGAAGTCAAAGTTTTCAAAACTTCGCTACATCCAACCGAGGAAGTTCCCCCCCGTCAGGTGATAAGAAGCGGCCTGCTCACTCCTCATGCACTGAAGGAAGCATGAGCTCAGTTCAGGGCTCTGCCCAGGTTGGCAGAGGGAGAGCAGAGCCCAGGGTTACAGCTAATAGGCAATAATTGGCACTGGGTGAAAAATGGGTTATAAAATAGTGGGATAAAAATGTTAAAAGCAAAAAAAATATATTGATGACATCATGGATCTCCATATATGGGCATAAAAGGGACAAGGACAGAAGGGTTTGCACCACTAGGGACTGACAGATGCAGATATTTGCAAGTGTGTCTCGCCTCAAGGCAACCACACTTGCAACTTACAATTGCATCTTTCTAGTTAAGATTTCAAATTGCAGTATGAAGTATGAAACATGGACATGCTCAAATCAAGTATAGTGCCTCAAAACTGTATTCAAGCTGTACTCAATGTACGTACTGTACTATCCAACACTGGATTGATTAACTCAATATGAAGATACTAGCAGGATTATTAACAGTACGGTGGTAAGGGTTATGATAAAACAGGAGTGTCAAAAGTGCGGCCCGGGGCCAAATGCGGCCCACAAGTTCATTCCTAAGTTGTATTCTAAACGGCCCGCCAGCACCGTCAAACAATAATATTTTCCCAGAATATAATTTGTCAGGATTCCTTGTTCCCTGTTGTCTCATTCTGAAGGGTCTTGTTCCCTGTTGTCTCATTCTGAAGGGTCTTGTTCCCTGTTGTCTCATTCTGAAGGGTCTTGTTCCCTGTTGTCTCATTCTGAAAGGTTCCCTGTTGTCTCATTCTGAAGGGGTCAAAGAAAAGCTATTTTATTGTAGGCCTATGTTTTACCTTGCACGTCAGGTTACATTTGGTGATGTGAAATAAGGAGTTATTTGTGTTTTGTTCAGAGCACACACCTGACAAAAAAAAAACATTGATATTGAATATTGATAATGATAGTTAAATAAAATTGTAATTGCGATGCATATTTAATTATGTGACTTTGTTACGCTCCAACTGAACGCACATCGTGTTAGGAGATGTAGTCGGCCCTCCACTCCTTCCATCAGTACAGTATGCGGTTTCACTTTGGTAAAACTGTGATTCTCCTCAAACATCAGCTCTGCATGAAGACAGCCTTTTCCCTGGCAGAGCCGAGACGAGACGTGAATTATAAACGTTTAAAGAAAAGCAGCCGTGTGTGAATGATTAGCAGTAGTTGGAGGTTGTGGTTTGGAAACGAGGACTGAACATGAATTAGAGCAGGAACATGACAGAACGAGGCCTGCTGGGGAAGAAACTCTGTTAGCGCTGACGTTAAATTAGCATGGCGTTTTAGGACACTTCTGTTGTGTGACTGTGGGGGGGGTGACGGACTGACTGACTGACTGTGGAAGAGCAGAGAGACGCTGTAGGAATGTGTTAAACAGGGAGATGTCTTGTTACAGATCATTGGACTTCATTTTTAACAACTTAAAACACAATATTCTTAGTTGACCGGAGTCTCTCACCAACG
Organism: Nannobrachium achirus; assembly: GCF_963921795.1. NCBI lineage: Eukaryota > Metazoa > Chordata > Actinopteri > Myctophiformes > Myctophidae > Nannobrachium > Nannobrachium achirus. The sequence continues at coordinate 2,344,437 of NC_137817.1, forward strand.
GGCAGGCAGTGTTTTTACAGACAGCCGTACTGATTTAGCTAAAAGTGAGGAAAGGGCCAATTTATGTACTTTACTTACTGAGGCCTTTAACTTCACTATGGAACTTGTTGCTTATTAGGATCTACTACCTTAGCAGCAGCTACTCTTCCTGGGGTCCACAGAAATAAAATAACATTAATACATTTTACAGTACAATATAAGAAACAGTTTAAAATGTTAAAATACATCCAAAATATAAAACAAATAATTATGGTGAATCATTGCAGAAGTACATCTTAAAGGAGCTATAGTCAACTTTTTCTTGAAAAACGGATGCTAAAATAAAAATTATGTTTCGAAAATATTTTATAAAAAAAATAAGCTGTTTCTGTGTGTTTCTATTCAAAAATGACCACAAAAAGTGTAAAATAATGATAAAATAATCATTTTGGCCATTGTCAGACCGACACTTTGTTTACATTCTAGTCTATAGACTAGGTTGTAAACAAAGTGTCGGCACCTACAATGAAAAGGTTGACTATAGCTCCTTTAATAATATCTCAACAACCCAAAAGAATTCAAACAAATGCAAATAAAAATACATTACATTCTATAACATCTGGAACATATGGTCACAGAACGTTCACTCCAGAATAGGGATGTTAAGGTTCGAAGCAACGCCTTGTGAGCTTGTAGATCTGACATGTTCTCTAGTGTGGGACACTGGCAAACGTCTAATCCCTCTTTCAGGTCTCAACCTGAGAAGTGCTCTACTAGTCTAGTCTAGTCTAGTCTAGAGCAAGTGCTGGTGAGTTCTGAACATGTATGAGTTTGAGAGGACTTTAGAGACGATGCAAATAGGATATACATTTCAACATGTATATTATTTGTCTCAACAGTGAGCAGTCCAGTATACTGTGTTGTTGATTGTTTTTTATAGCTTGTATTGTGTTTGATATCAGGGGGTCCTTGAAACAGAGAACTTCCATGAATAAATTAACGACTAAGAAAGAAATGGATCAGTTCATATCTTGACATTTATTTGTGCACAATCATCGTACAACAGATTAGAAAACCGGTTCGTTCAACAGAGAACAGAGCACGTCTTACAACGACAGTCGACGTGGCTCACAACGTACGTTACATAATAAAGTAGTGTTCCGTAATAACGTTCTATAATAAATGTCAAGTCAACAAACACACCCTAAACAACAGATCAATATTACATCTACACATAAATACAGCAGGTGACTGACTGATCATCACTAAAGCCAAAAATCATGACAAAGAAACAGCTTATCTATTATACATACCAATATAAACTATAAGATATCCAAGGCAACGCGCAATCCTGTACAAACAAAGACGACTCTCTATATAAACGTTTCTTAAATGTTTCGTATCAAACGTGAAACTAAATCTTGTTGCTTCAGCAGCCGTCAAAATAACTTATAAAAAGGAAAAGGAAGACCTCTAGGCTGACGCACTAGGACACATCGACGCACGCAGACGCGTTTCATAATAACATTCTAAAGTGACAGATTTACAGACAGATGTGGGATCATTAAGTGTGCATTTATTATTGTCTTCCACTGTACCTGGTGGTAGAGGCTGCTACCAAGCTGCAGGCTGCACAGCAGAGTTGATTTTGACAGCATATTTGTATTTATTTTTAGCCATAGTCTTTTGAATATAATTAAATGTTTTGGTCATCTGAAATGTTTTAGTTTTAGTCGACTAAATCTACAGTTGGTTTTGCCGACAAAAATGTATTTTGCCGGTGGCCGGAGGCTACACAGTGGGAAGAGATGGGGGTTGTTTTTGACCATGAAGGGTTAACCTGGAACCTTCCACAATAACCTGAAACTGTCCAAAGCCCTCGAACCCGTGTTTGTGTTTTCTAGTAGACCCACACCCACCCCAAGATACCTCCACATCAACCTGAAGACTGGACAAATAAAACAAAAATAGACTACAAAACTACAAAACATGTACTGTAGTCCCCAGAACTCAGAGTTGCTTCTACTAGGGATGGGAGACGATAGTTGTTATTATCGTTTATCGCTCACAATAATCGTATCGTGGAGATTGTTGTTCCTCCGTCGTACACTAGGAAGAATTAATTGTTGAGCTTCAAATTCATCTCATTTTAAACCCTCTATACTTGGTAAAACGTACCTGAGAAGAGTGCATTTGGTACGCTCTCATTTCAAGCTACACAAATCAACACGCCAAAGACAGCCGACGTGTTGCGTTGCAACGCGCTAGCTGTGAGCTAGCTGTGAGCTAGCTGTGAGCGTGTGCATCGGCTATTCTTTGGGACATGTTAAGACCCGATGACGTGTTAACTAAAACATATACAAACATTACGGCATATTTTGTTGTACTTGGTGATTTAAAGAGATTCTGCTTCAGCTGATGTTGGATGACAAAAAAAAAAAAAAAAACTAAAAACAAACTGGGGGACAACTCAGTGTAAACACAATTAATTGCAATTAATTCCAAGTGCGTTTTCACTTCCCGAAGATAATATCTGACACCGTCATCATGTGGTCTGTTAGGTCAGTGCTCCTGACAACCTCTCTCCTGTGGAAGTCAGGATTCAGCCCGCTGGGCGTGTGCTACCTCTCCCAGACACCAGGGGGGGCTCTAGCAGTGGGACTCTGCCACGTCGTCCTCCATGGGAGGTCTCTGTTTGAGGTAGAGTTCCTCCTCGTAGTCCGAGTCCTAGAGGGACAGACAGACAGACAGACAGACAGACAGACAGACAGACAGACAGACAGACAGACAGACAGGCAGGCAGGCAGGCAGACAGACAGACAGACAGACAGACAGACAGACAGGCAGGCAGACAGGCAGGCAGACAGACAGACAGACAGAGAGCAGTTTAGTTTTAGTCATACTGTAGTATTTTGAATAAATTCCATTTAGTTTTTAGTCATGTGAAATGTTTCAGCGTTAGTCTAGTTTCAGTCGACTAAATATCATAGGATTATTGTCGACTAAAATGTATTTCGGCGGTGCCTTGATGGCGTCGCAATGCCCCGGTTGCGCTCTGAAAACGGCAGATCTACAAGCTCACAACGTGTCGCAGCACGTGTGTTGCGAGCTTGTAGATCTGCCATTTTCAGAGCGCAACCAAACATGAAAGGAGTTCTTTCATCAGAATGTATATTATATAAACACAGTGGAGTCAATCCGTCAGACAGACGGCCATGTCAAATTAATTATGTGAAAGGGATCTGCCAGACATGTTTCAATGACTTATTCATGAGGTTGGAACTTGGAAGTAAAAAGTGCACAGGAATCACAATCACCATCATCTCTGTTGTTGTCACAAACTCTGGCTGAAATGTGTTATTGTTGCTTCCAGAGATAAACTGTACTCACCCATCAGATAATATAATTAACTCTACCCTGCAAGCCAAATGACGTCATGATGACGTTACCATAACGTCCTCCGGTGACGTTCAGAACTAGTCCAGATCACAGCCCATATGGGGATGATCTTGACGTCATTATCAGGACGTCATATGGACTATAGGATTATTGTTATATTGTTTGAAATGTTAGTTGAAATATGAGCATGTAAGGTTATATTCTGGGACATCTGACTAGTTATGATATTTATCTGGCCTCGATTGGACCCTCTCTGATTAATCCAGGATGTCCGTTGTCGTGGGCAGGATTTATGTTGGTTGAAATCAGGTGATATTCTAGGCCAGATCTGACTAGTCATGTTTTTTTTGTTTTTTTTTAAGATTTGTTTATGGGCTTTTATGCCTTTATTGGATAGTACAGTAGACTGACAGGAAACAGGGGGAGAGATGGGGAGAGACATGTTTTGAGATGTTTGTTTTTTGTTTTGATTACTTTTTAAACATTATGGTAACTAAGGAGGATACGTATTTAGGATAGGCAGTTACAAGCTATATAGCTTCAGCCTATTCCCTTTGATCACTCCAGTGTTTTGTTGTGTCTTTTTTCTCTCTTGTGGAGGTATGATTTGTAAAATGTATCACACTGTGAAAGATCATCAAATAAACTAAACTAAACTAAACTAAAGGTCGTCCGGATCGGGAATCGAACCGGCGACGCCGCCAGGCATCAATGCCTATATGGTATGCACTTAGACCAGTAGGCCACCATGCGCCCCTGACTAGTCATGGTTTGATTTGATCAGGCCCCAATCGTGACATCACTGATTGGTTGCTGCTGGGAACTCTACCATCACATACATCAGTGAGAGATTAGACGTATTTCCCGGGACCCAAACTACTGAAAATAGCAGATCTACAAGCACACACAATGCAATGCCAGCTTGTAAATCAGCGATCATAAATTGGGCCCTGGCATCTTGGCCCAGACCGGCCCACCACAACCAGCACAAACCAAACATAAAAGATCTACAAGCCCACAACGTGTGGAGGCAGCGATGCGTTGTGGGCTTGTATAGCTGTTAAATGTTTGGGTGGGACTCCTGGGCCACGGTAGCCTGTGATTGGCTGCTACTAGGCCGGTATTCAGATGATAGACAAGCCAGTGGGCCAATCATGTGATGTCTCTCTGCTCTGTGGGCCGGTGCGGGACGCTATTTCTACGTGTCATTAGTTCCACTAAGGGTTAGGTTTAGGTTAGGTTTAGGTTTAGGTATAGGTTATGTTTTAGGTTTAGGTTCACTGAGGTTAGGTAGGGTTAGAGACTTTGATATATTGTGGCCACAATATAGGGAATTATATGCTTTCGCCATCTTGTTTTTAAAGAAAGATCTGTAATTATGGTTGCTTGATAGTTTCATTATTCTAAGAGTTTTACTGAGGTTAGGTTTAGGGTTAGGGGTTAACATTCACCTGAGTCGAACAAATGGTTTGGATTGTCCTTCTCCACTTAGTAGCCAACCAGCCCAGACATTACCGTAACTATCCTAAAATGTTGGCAAAAAAACTACTGTACTGTACATAATAGAGGGTATGCACGTCCACTGGGACCCGCCCCCCTAATCTAGACTGAGTGGCAAAACATTGAGCAGCATGGAGCGTTGGAGTTTGGAAGTGCTTGTTGCAAATCACTCAACGGCCCTGCATACCACCTGTTTCTAACTGTCACATAATGCAGGAGGCAGCAAGATGTTGTGTTGTTGAAAACGAGTGCTTCCAAACTCTGACACTTAGAAAAATAAAAACCTGCACAGAATGTCTTGACAGAAAGTAGCTAATTGCCTATGGTGGATTTTTATGAAACAAAAACTGCAGATAGAAAGAGGATAATTCAAGCTTTCAGTACAGCCGCAATGTTGGTGAGTTTAACTTTGTTTAATACAATCAGAAATTACGTTTCTGGCTGTCAATGGCAGAAATTAGTTTTTTGCCACTCAGTAGGCGTTCCCACTTCCCACATAACTTCCAGCAACAGTGATGTCACACGCATAGTCGCATACCCTCTATTAACTGTACAGTACTTCATTAAGTGTACTCTACCATCAGATAAAGGTCACAGCAGTTCATTTTCTTCTCCTTGCCACTCATGGACTTCACTCCATACTCGTCCCTGGGGAGAGAGAAGACATTTAACAATGGATCAACACACATAAAACAAAGCTAGGAAAACAAACAGCTGTCGACTCAAACACACACATTATTGTACAAGCAACCTTCTGACCCTGCAAAACAGCTGGGAATAACAAGGATAACATGCCCACTTAACTCTACCTATTGATTTGTCCATTTTATTTGTATTTTTGTTCAAACCAAAAGTATCTCAGTATCTCAGCTTTTATTTTATTTTTTGGTCTCTGTAAAGTGGTTCATTTTGTTGTTGTGTAGGTGGTGGTTTTTTTGCACTACAAGTGTTGTGAGCTTGTAGATTGACTATTTTTCCACAATATTTATCAGTGGAACCGATACTAAATGATAGGCCTACTAAATGATAAGCCTACTAAACAAACTAAATGTAATGAATGCCTCAACTCCTATAATTCCAAGTGGTTATCGGGGTGGGGGGTCCACACACACACACACACACACACACACACACACACACACACACACACACACACACACACACACACACACACACACACACACACACACACACACACACACACACACACACACACACACACACACACACACACACACACACACACACACACACACACACACACACACCCTGCTGTTTACACACAGCCCCTCCCCAGGGACCCCCGGCCACTGATTGGTCAGATCAACCTCCCCAGGGACCCCCGGCCACTGATTGGTCAGATCAACCTCCCCTGAGACCCCCGGCCACTGATTGGTCAGATAAATCTCTCCACTCACCCCTCGGTGACCTCGATGGGCGACCTGTAGGCTTTTGATTGGCCGCTCTGCGGTGACGAGCAGAGCATGCGTCCAATCAGACCCAGCGTGATGAGAGCAGAGGGCAGGAGCACGAAGGCCAACAGGACCGCCACGTCACTGAACCGGACGCTAGCCGCTAGGGTAGAGGGACAGATGGGTTAGAGAACCTTATGGTAGCCGCTAGGGTAGAGGGACAGATGGGTTAGAGAACCTTATGGTAGCCGCTAGGGTAGAGGGAGAGATGGGTTAGAGAACCTTATGGTAGCCGCTAGGGTAGAGGGACACAGGTTAGAGAACCTTATGGTAGCCGCTAGATTAAAGGGAGACAGTGGTTGGTGTAAGTGTAACAGAGTAGGTTAAATGTGAACCTAATAGTGTAGGATTAAATCATAGACTGTAAAAAAAGAGAGGGACAAAGCTACGCCCATATAGATTGGAAGAAGACTTTAAACTATAGTGACTGGAAGCATAAATTTATTAGGACAACCCAAAGGAGCGTAATACTGTTTGGTAGCAGCAGCGGGAAAACAGCAAAACTAGCGGCCGTTCATATGAACTTTCTCTTGAAGTCTCTTCCTATATCGCCTCAACTTGCAAGCTGGATATTATGGATACTATGCCCTTCGGTTAAATGTGTACCTTTAGGGGTGACAGCAAGGGTCATATTTGTACCTTTGGGGGTGACAGTGTAGGGTAATATTTGTACCTTTAGGGGTGACAGTAAGGGTCATATTTGTACCTTTAGGGGTGACAGTGTAGGGTAATATTTGTACCTTTAGGGGTGACAGCAAGGGTCATATTTGTACCTTTGGGGGTGACAGCAAGGGTCATATTTGTACCTTTGGGGGTGACAGTAAGGGTCATATTTGTACCTTTAGGGGTGACAGTGTAGGGTAATATTTGTACCTTTGGGGGTGACGGTCAGCACGGTGTGTGAGGAGGGGGACCCGTGCACGTCGGGGGGGTTCCTGACGGAGCAGGTGTAGGTCCCGTTGTCGTTGAGCGTGGCGTTGATAAGGGCCACGGAGGCGTCGCCCCGCGCGGGGCCCCCCTGCCAGCGCACCCGGTCCCTGAACTGACCCTCTGTGGCCGGGAAGGCTCTGGACGAGAAGTGGAAGAACTGGAAAGAAATGACAAGAGTTAAAACTAGAACGAGGACCCTAGGGGGTCCTCACTCCTCAGGGGTCCTCAGAGTTACTACAGGGGGTCCTCCAAATCTTTGTGTGATAGAAGCTTATTTTTTCCTTTTTTATATTAACCACTTGAACGCGTCCATATTCTGAGAACTTTAGCCAAAAATAGCAGATCTACAAGCTCACCATGCCTCGTGCTGCGAGGCGTTGTGAGCTTGTAGATCGGCTATTTTCAGCAAAGAGCTTTGGTGTAGAGGGGAAAAAGAGCAGACTAAGTACAGGGTGAAAGATCAAGTTTATTAAGTATTGACGGTTCAAGTGGTTAAATATCTGAAAACACAAATTGACATGAACCCAAAATACACTGATGATTGTGCTGTCAAACAATGAAACTATATGGAATCTATTGTTGTGGGGGTCCCTGCTTCATCTCTCTCTCAACTAAGGGGTCCTTGGCCTGAAAACGTTGAAGACCCCTGGTCTAGAAGATCTGGACACAACAATAAGAGTTAGGGTACCGTCAATAATTTGACTGTTCGATACAAATTTGTCTCTAAAAGTGGATATGCATCAACCATTACTGAGAACCATCTACCATTGGCTCATTGATTGATTGAATATTTTATAAGACAAACATGGAGAACAGTACAATTATAGTTATAAAAGGGTTAGGGGTTAATTGGGGTTAATTATAGTTATAAAATAAAACATGTAGTACAGTACAAGTACAGTTGAACCTCCTGCATAAAAGGAGCATCCCAAATAAGAACCTTTTACGGTCTTGTTTACGTCGGAGGTCCTTGGTATTCAATTCATGTACAGAGAGCTCAGCTCTCCTAGCGGTGTAGAAGTAATGCCTCCCTGTCCCTATAGACCGGGGGTCAGCATCCCGCAGCTCTAGAGCCGCATGCGGCTCTTTAGCGCCACCCTAGTGGCTCCCTGGAGCTTTTTCAAAAATGTATTAAGGGAAAAAGATAGGGGGAAATATATATAATCTTTTTTGTTTTAATATGGTTTCTGGAGGACAAACATGACACAAACATTCTTAACGCTTTCCAATGCTGTAAAAATGTGTAGAATAAATATTAAATGTAATGCTCATTTGTAGCCTACTTAGTCATTTTGACAGTAGGCTAATATAGCTATTAAGACTTTTAATATATTGTCACTGTCGAGCAGAGACCTTGTATTCCAAGTTTTACAATTGGATGTTTTTTTTTTCGCAAAGTAAAGCCCTTCTTCATCATACAAGACTAACGCACAAAAGTAGTGAAAACAGCAGATCTACATGCCGCGAGGCGTTGTGTGCATGTAGATCGGCTGTTTTCACTAGTTTAGTTCATTTTGTAAATGATAAATACAAAACGAAGTTTTGGACATACAAGGTTTCCACCCGACAACAACGATATATAAGGCTTTAATAATTTTGTGCGGCTCCAGACAGATTTGCTTTTAGTTTCTTTGGTCCAATATGGCTCTTTCAACATTTTGGGTTGCCGACCCCTGCTATAGACGCTGCCATTCATACAGGAGCATCCAAACATCACTCATTATATTCTGTCACAGCTCCTAAATAAAAGGCTTTAATCGTCCCAGCTGCTCCAGTCTCTCTCTCTCTTTATCGATCAGAAGAAACAATAATCATGCATATTTTATTGTTCATCCATCAGGTTTCATTAGGCCTAATAAATGTGTATCTCTGCCTCACAGCACGGCTACAGGCTGAGGGTCAAAGTGAACAGAAGGCAGGACAAGATAACCAGTCTATAATCTATAGAGTGATTGATGAGAGGATTAGACGCGATGTTTACTGCTGTCTGCTTATGGAGGTACAGTAGAGGTGATGTTTACTGCTGTCTGCTTATGGAGGTATAGCACTGTAGGTGCTTAAAGCTATACTGTATTGCTTTTTTCGGCCGTTTTTCACCCGGGGTCGTCGCGGACCGCCGCCGCGGACCACCGGAGCGGCGCCGCAAACCACCGCGACCGATACGAATCCGTGGAGAGGTAGAACGCATGGTAGAACGTAATTTTCTTGCCAGGATTTGGGGGTTAAGAGGTTAAGAATCCTTCTCCATGGTAAACACTGTAGCTGAGCGAGGCTACTTCCTGAAGACCATGGCAGATAAGCTGTGATTGGCCGGTAGTGTATCATGTGTGTATGATCCGCGATGTGATTGGCCAACGTATACAGATGATGCACTATAATTTTTCCGCGAAAACCGGACCCCGGCCAGGATCATAGAAAACATATAAAGAGAAGGCTTTAGAAGCTGAAAATAACGGAGTGGGTGTTCTAAAACTTTAGCGATTTAACAGTTAGGACAATTTTAAGATTAATTTTATAAAAAAAGTTACATGGTATAACTTTAACATCAGTCAATAAGGTTTACAAACAGCAGGCTGAATACTATAGCCCAGGGGTCTTCAACAGGGGGTCCGGGACCCCTAGGGGTTCCTCAGAGTTACTACAGGGGGTCCTCCAAATCTTTAGGTGATAGAAAGTTTTTTTGTTTCTCCTATTTTATATGAACCACTTGAACCCTAGCGTCCATATTCTAAGAACTTTAGCCAAATATAGCAGATCTACCTCGCAGTGCAAGGCGCTTTGAGCTTATAGATCGTCTATTTTTGGAGGTACAGTACTGTAGGTGCTCTGCCTCTTATGTTTACGTTCCCTGATTCATAATAATGACTTATTACTATATATATATATATTTTTTCTAATGTTTTTTATCCCACGGACGTTGGTGGAGGAACACGCCCCCAGCTTATTACTATTTACCTCTCTGTACATTTTATAAACTGCTTTACGACTAGTGATGGAGCCCTAAACAAGGGTAGCTCGATAACCCGATAACAGATTTATTGATTACCCGGTATCAATAAGCTTTGGGCTTATCAAGCTTGTTATCGAGCATAGCGCCCCATGATGTCATGTTTAAACAATCAAGACAAGAGGCCATCAAGACATTATTACAGTACTATTCATAATATAAAGCCATTCAACGCCAATTGCACACTAATGAATGACTGTTTTAATGATATTTAATGATATTTGTTACTTTTGTCAGTTATCATCTTCATAGATGTAATGGAGGTCAGCCACAAACTCACAGTCACAACAACTGGACAATAAAAAAAGATCTGGATAAAATCCTGGTTCAATAAGCAGGATGGATAAGGTGCTCGTTATCAATAAAAATTAACAAGCTCCAATCCCTATTTATGACACTGAGTGTAAAACACAAGGACCCCCAGAATGATAGGTACTAGATTTGGCTGTGGACCCCCACCTGAAAATGTTTAGCCTGATACCTCCAGAAGTAAAGATTTGAGTGAAAGATGTTAGAAAATAAAAAATAAATTAATCGTTAATCGTGTTAATCGTCTGTGTGATTTGAATAAATACCAAAAACTGAAGCTGAAACCCTGATGGTTGTCAGTGGAGAGCAACAGAGGAGACAGGCCAGTATCGACCAGACCACTGTGAGCTTGTAGATCTGCTATTTTGGTCGCGCCACACCATTATGAGCAGAGGTATAAAATATGGCTTAAGGAAGGCCCAGCTGAACAACAAGCCTTCATTCTGTGGATTCTTCAATAAGCAATGATAGAAATGATGATAGCAGAGTTAGAAAAATGGTCCTCTATTAATTCACTGACCTTGGTTTATCAATATATTGTATAATAAAGATGTAATTTCCTCTTCTTGTTCAATTTTCTTTGCTGCTGCTGAATAACAGACTGAATTAAAGAAGCCTTTTTAAAGAGAGTCGCCTTGACTTTTATCATCCCATTTAGGCCTGAACACATTATGACGCAATATTTTATGCTTTAAATATTAAAAAATAGCAGATATACAAGCTCACAGCGCGCTGCGAGCTTGTAGATCTGCTATTTTAGAAAAATCGTGAAAATTAGAATTTTGACCCGATTCTATAAGTGTCTTTTGAATCCTTGTTTACTATGTTTATGTCAGCAATCTGGCCAGTCAAAGAAAAGGTCCTTTTCACTCAACTGGAGCTCAGTTAGTCTGTTCTTGAGAGACTACTATGTCAGTGGTGCTCAAACCTTTTCATGTGAAGGACCCCCAAAATGATATTTATTTGGCCACGGATCCCCATTTCAAAATATCTAGTTCCAGGGACCACCCAGAAGCAAAATTTGAGTTACAAACGTTCGCTTTGAAAATACATGTATTCAAAGATTTGCACACATTTTCACGACTTTTTTCAAAAATAGCAGATCTACAAGCTCATATGAGCTTGTATATCTGCTATTTTTCACTGGTTAAAGCATTCAATAATTCCAGGCCTAAATGGGTTAACACATTAAGAACTGAGGAAGGATCTACAAATGTCTTCTGAATCTGACAGTTTTATGAAAAATAAATGTCAGTGGAGCTCAAACCTTTTTCATGTCAAGGACCCCCAAAATTACGTATGTGTTTGTCCCCTGACCCCCATCTCAAAATACTTTGTTCCAGGGACCCCCCAGAATTAAAGATTTGAGTTAAAAGTCTTTGCCAAAAATAGCAGATCTACAAGCTCACTGCGTGGTACGAAGTAAAGCACTGTGAGCTTGTATGTCTGCTATTTTTGAAAAGCTAACTGATGTGCTATATGAAATCACCTGTAAAACAACATCACTGATAGCATGATTAGAACCTTCAAATCACTGGAAGAAACAACAAACATGTGTTTCTTACAGCTGCTCTGCCATGAGAAAACATTTCTTACAGTCTCTGCTCTGCCATGAGAAATAAGATGACAAACCTATGCCTACGGCGCCACACCCGTTACTTTAGAAACCAATCATGCTGAAGGAATTCAACTCAATAAGTAGAACGGCAGTGGCTCAGGGGTAGAGAAACCGTCATTAGAACACCCAAAGGGTTCCCAGTTGGATCCCGGGCACGCCCCAAGAGTTAGTGTGGAAGAGTCCTTGAGCAAGACTCTGAACCCCTAACTGCTCCTGATGAGCAGGTTGTTTCCTCTGCATCGGTGTATGAATGTGTGTGTGAATGGGTGAATGTAATGAATGTGTGTGTGAATGGGTGAATGTAATGAATGTGTGTGTGAATGGGTGAATGTAATGAATGTGTGTGTTTGAATGGGTGAATGTAATGAATGTGTGTGTGAATGGGTGAATGTAATGAATGTGTGTGTGAATGGGTGAATGTAATGAATGTGTGTGTGAATGGGTGAATGTAATGAATGTGTGTGTGAATGGGTGAATGTAATGCACAATCTATGTAAAGTGCCTTGGATAAAGGCGCTATATAGTCTCGCGTAGCCAGACAACTATTCCACAATCTCCAAATGCTATACAGAGTCTGGAACGGCAGCTCCCGAACTGCGAGTATCGGAAGTAGTCACTGCTGCACTGAACTGTAGTCCCACTGGAGACTGAGTCATTCGAGCAGCATATTCTTGTTATGGGTGTATAGTTTAAGAAAACATTTGAAAACATCATGGAAGTAACACCAACGGAAAGACAAAATAACGCCCCAAAAAATACTGAAAGGAGACATAACGCTTCCAGTAGGACTTGTTATTGCTACTGCACCAAGGGAGCGGTTGCGTCACATCCGCTTTATCTCACACTCATCGTTTCTATTTCCGTGCCCCAGACTGTATGCCGGGAGCATTTGCAAATCGCGGAGGCAACAGTCTGGCCACACGAGACTAGAAGCTATATAAATGCACCATTTAGAACATGGAGCAAAGACAGACAGACAGACAGACAGATGTACAGGACAGGAACATCCTTTCCATCTGCCAACGCTCCATACAGCTCTGTGTCAACAGCTGTTTGACATCTCATCACCGTCTACTGCACTTCATGGTTTTAAACTCAGGCTTAGGACACGTTTGATGAATCTAATGGAACAATTAGTCTTACCCTCGTATAACACACACACACATTCAGGTGGTCAGGCTTAGGACACGTTTGATGAATCTAATGGAACAATTAGTCTTACCCTCGTATAACACACACACACATTCAGGTGGTCAGGCTTAGGACACGTTTGATGAATCTAATGGAACAATTAGTCTTACCCTCGTATAACACACACACACATTCAGGTGGTCAGGCTTAGGACACGTTTGATGAATCTAATGGAACAATTAGTCTTACCCTCGTATAACACACACACACATTCAGGTGGTCAGGCTTAGGACACGTTTGATGAATCTAATGGAACAATTAGTCTTACCCTCGTATAACACACACACACATTCAGGTGGTCAGGCTTAGGACACGTTTGATGAATCTAATGGAACAATTAGTCTTACCCTCGTATAACACACACACACATTCAGGTGGTCAGGCTTAGGACACGTTTGATGAATCTAATGGAACAATTAGTCTTACCCTCGTATAACACACACACACATTCAGGTGGTCAGGCTTAGGACACGTTTGATGAATCTAATGGAACAATTAGTCTTACCCTCGTATAACACACACACACATTCAGGTGGTCAGGCTTAGGACACGTTTGATGAATCTAATGGAACAATTAGTCTTACCCTCGTATAACACACACACACATTCAGGTGGTCAGGCTTAGGACACGTTTGATGAATCTAATGGAACAATTAGTCTTACCCTCGTATAACACACACACACATTCAGGTGGTCAGGCTTAGGACACGTTTGATGAATCTAATGGAACAATTAGTCTTACCCTCGTATAACACACACACACATTCAGGTGGTCAGGCTTAGGACACGTTTGATGAATCTAATGGAACAATTAGTCTTACCCTCGTATAACACACACACACATTCAGGTGGTCAGGCTTAGGACACGTTTGATGAATCTAATGGAACAATTAGTCTTACCCTCGTATAACACACACACACATTCAGGTGGTCAGGCTTAGGACACGTTTGATGAATCTAATGGAACAATTAGTCTTACCCTCGTATAACACACACACACATTCAGGTGGTCAGGCTTAGGACACGTTTGATGAATCTAATGGAACAATTAGTCTTACCCTCGTATAACACACACACACATTCAGGTGGTCAGGCTTAGGACACGTTTGATGAATCTAATGGAACAATTAGTCTTACCCTCGTATAACACACACACACATTCAGGTGGTCAGGCTTAGGACACGTTTGATGATGAATCTAATGTAACAATTAGTCTTACACTCTTATAACCCACACACACATTCAGGTGGTAACATCGTTCGATTTATCTCTGATGCTGTTGAATAAAAGACTGATGAAGATGAATTAAAGAAACCTTTTAAAGTCACCTTGACTTTTAATCCACACATTAAGAACAGAGGCTGGTTCTACACATGTCTTCTAAATCCAGACATGTTTCTTTATCAGTGGAGCTCAAACCTTGGCAAGGACCCCTGAAATGATATGTATTTGACCTCTATGTTGTTCCAGGGACCCCCAGAAGAAAAGAGTTGAGTTGAAAAATGTGTGCTTAAAAAAAAGATATATATTCAAAGATTTGGCCGATAGCCAGCCAATGTGCTATATATGATATACAGATAAAATATAAATCCCGTTATTAATTGAATTAATATTCTGCTAATCTTAAAACAAATGTACACTGTGCATCCAGGTTGTTACGTCCAGACATATTTTATTCTGTGTTGTTTGTATATTTTGTATTCATCTGCTGTTACGGTATAGGATTTTATGAATTATTGTAAACCTTCACCCTGAAGTTAATCTTATATGAAACTCTGATGCTACTGAAGTAATAAAACATTTCAGTCTTTAATTCAGTTCTTCCATATCTACGTTACTATTTTATCCACCTGTTTCTGCAAGACTTTACTGTAACATTATCTGCGGGACACTTCCGGTTAACAGCAGACATACAAGCTCACGTCGCGTCGCAGATGCAACCGTTGTGAGCTTGTAGATCACATTTGGCTGCGACGCGGGAAATGCCGCTCGCCTTCTGCGCAATGCATGATGGGATGTTAGAAAGTTGTGGATACCCCTGGACAAAGGGTTGTAACAATGTTCTATTTAATTTGCTTAATATTTTAGATTTTCAACACGTTGTGAGCTTTTGTAGATCTGCTATTTTAGGCGTTCCCTCCAGAATAGGGATGCTGGGGGTTCAAGCTAACAAAAAAAAAGCCATTTTAAGTTGCAATTGTCACAATAATTATGATGTCATTTTCATATCGTCCCATCCCTCCCTACACTGGAGATGATCTGGCTGTAAAAACACAACGGCTGTGTAATGCAGCAGGGGTTTTCAAAGTGGGTGACGGGGCACCCTGGGGTGCCGTGACGGCAGTCCAGGGGTGCCGCGAGATCATTTGATAATATTTTGAATTTATTTGGACACTTGAAAAAATATAATTTTGTATAATTTTAAACTTGAAGTACAAAGTTATTTTCAGTCAGTTCTAACCAAAATGGCTATTATCTCAACGTCTCGCGATGCGAGGCGTTGTGTGCTTGTAGATTAGCTGTTTTCACTAGTTTAGTACATTTTCCACCCGACAACGACGATATGCTATAAATACAAGGTGCTGGGAGTGAAAATTATAATGTAGAGGTGCCTCGCATTAAAACAATATTCATGGGGTGCCCTGAGACAAAAACGTTTGGGAACCCCTGGTGTAATGGAGAAGCTGGATGATGTTTTCTGACCAACTCCCTCCCTACACCAGTTCATCCACCAGTAATTGACAGTAATCTTTTTCAATGAACATATTTTCTGTTTTCTCACGGCCTGTAAATAAACCAGGTCGTGTGATATATGAGCAGAACACTTCACTGAGCACAGAGCAGCAGACAGAGCCACAACTAGGGGTGGGCGATGTGGTGATAACTATCGTTTAGACGATACAGTGTCTCCACGATAGGCCTTTTCAGAGGTATCGTATATATCGAGATACAATGAGGGAGCCTTATAAAATATCCTGTTGAATTGTTAATACAGAGTTTCATTGCAGAATTCATTGAAACCTGCATTTTGGTCTAAATCAGTAGTTCTCTAACTTTAAAATGTCAAGGTCTCCCTCTTAACTCTGACAGTATACAAATGAAACCAAATGGACCCGTAACGGTCCATTTGGTTTCATTTGTATACTGTCTGAGTTACATAGTTGTCAAGGGTCAATTTAGAACTCCCAAAAGGATCCCTTTTTTGTGTTACCTTGTAGGTGGTTGTAAACCAACACGAAAAAGAATCGTGATGAGATTGCGTATCGTGATACCGGTTGGAACGATATCATGATATTATATTTTTCCATATCGCCCACGCCTAGCCTCAACACACTACCGTAAACTGAGCACTGTTCTCTCATTTTATTTTATTTACATATCTACTGCATAGTACTGTGTTCTATTCGTCTGTCATTCAATGTTATATGAGATACTTTAATGGTTTCCTGTGGAAATAAGCTTAAGGCCTCTCCATACTTCGACCGAAACCGCCGTTTTCGGTCAAAAGGTCCTTTTCTACAATAAAATCATATCCCTCTGGACTTCTGAAAAGCATTGGACCGAACGAGAGTTCGGAAATTTGCACGTCGGAAAACACAACTCACCGAACATTTCGGTCGATGTATGGAGAGGCCTTTAGTCTTTTCATGGATCTCCTTTTAGTAGACCTTGTACCAGTGAACTGTACCGTCATGAAACTGTACCTTTTCCTATGCAAACTTCTAATAAAGTCTTCAATCAATCAAGTCTTCAATCAATCAAAAGCACTTCACTGAGCACAGCAGCAGACAGTCAGAGCCTCACTGTGTAGTAAATGCAGCAATATTCTCTATGTGACACAAGCCACGTGTGTTTGTGTGTGAGGCTCACAGACAAACACACGTGGCTTGTGTCACGTTAAAAGAGATTATTGCTGCATTTATTACTAACCATTTACTACAGTGTGTACACTACACATCATAAAACACACAACAAAAGAGTGAAGTGTGAACACTGACTGAATCTTTATTGTTTTATAGTCTGTCTGTCTCTCTGTAACACCGTTCCTGCTCGCTTGTAATGTACAGTTTAACTCATTTCCTGCCATTTTGAATGCCATTTGTTCAGGATATCCCGCCAGAAGTCTCAATAGACTTCCATGTAATTTATAGTGCACAGATCATGCACGCCCATGCACACACCATGCACCATGTTTGTGCAGGCTGTTCACAGCTTTCAAACAAAAAAATCCGATTGGAAATCCGTTCAGGCATTCTTGAGATAATAGCCATTATGTTTTACATGTTATGTAAACAAAGATGGCTGCCCTGTATGAAAGATGGGGTTGTATGGGGGTGGAACATGCAAAATCGCGATTGAAATCATGTTTACTAGATTTAATGGGGTCCAAAAATTATTTTTCAAAAAAAAAGTTGAAAGCTTGTAGATCTGCTATTTTTGAACAAATTGTGAAAATGCGTTGAAGTTTTTGAATATTTTGACCAAATCCTAATTCCTAAATGTCTTCTACATCCTTCTTCTAAAATCAGTGGTTTTCAAACTTTTCCAAACACAACATGACATGTATTTGGCCACGGATCCCCATCTCAAACTCCATGGCAGAGCAGCAACGCAGAGCGCCACTAAAAAACCTTTTGGCTGCAGAATCATATTCACTGATGATTGAGCTTGCATTATCTGTTGTTTTCTCCATGCTGATATATATGACCAGAGACTGACAGACAGACAGGCTGATATACAACCATCAGACAGACAGACAGACAGACAGACAGACAGACAGACAGACAGACAGACAGACAGACAGACAGACAGACAGGAAAATACAACCTCTAACCCTAACGGTAACCCAAGACCCGCTAATGAAATTGGACCAAAATTGGAGTGAATCAAGGCAAAGATACACACAAAAAGGATACACATAACTGTGTTGCATTTGTGAGGAGCTGTAGAAAGAAAAACGGATGCCATTTATCAAGGTTATCTAACAACTTGTTTGTGCAAACAAAGGGAGAGAGTGTGTGTGTGTGTGTGTGTGTGTGTGTGTGTGTGTGTGTGTGTGTGTGTGTGTGTGTGTGTGTGTGTGTGTGTGTGTGTGTGTGTGTGTGTAGTGAGGGGTGTCCTTGCCACACCCCGGGACAACGGGTTCATTTGGCAACATTCAGATTAAACAGAGTGACGTGAAGCCATTCAGCCACTGTGACTTATGGACCGTGTGCGTGTGCACACACACCCTTATGGCTGTGACTTATGCACCGTGTGTGTGTGTGTGTGTGTGTGTGTGTGTGTGTGTGTGTGTGTGTGTGTGTGTGTGTGTGTACACACACACACACCCTTATGGCTGAGTCATACAGTACTTTGTCTTACGAAGGAGTCGGTTGCCCAAAATAGCCGCTCTACAAGCTCACATCGCGTGGCATCCGCGCCGCGTTGCGAGCTTGTAGAGCCGCTATTTCCGCCACGCGACTGAAATCAATGGGGGTACGTTTATTGAAATGAAATTATTGTTAGGAATGCGACAAAAAGAAAAATATATTATTGAATTCAAGTCTCCATGGTGTGAGTAATCAATAGGAAATAAAAAGTCATTTTGGGGTGAACTACTCCTTTAACACAGGGGTCTACAACAGGGGGTCCGGGACCCCTAGGGGGTCCTCAGAGTTACTACAGGGGGTCCTCCAAATCTTTGTGTGATAGAAACCTTTTTTTTCTCCTTTTTTATATTTAACCACTTGAACCCTAGCGTCCATATTCTGAGAAGTTTAGCCAAAAATAGCCGATCTACAAGCTCAGAACGCCTCGCAGCGCGAGGCGTTGTGAGCTTGTAGATCAGCTATTTTTGGCAAAGAGGTTTTGTAGAGGTGAAAAAGAGCAGACCACGTACAGAGTGACCACGTATTGACGGCTCAAGTGGTTAAATATCTGAAAACACAAATTGACATGAATCCAAAATACAATGACGATCGTGCTGTCAAACAATGAAACTATATGGAATCTATGAACAGGTTGTGGGGGTCCCTGCTTCATCTCTCTCTCAACTAAGGGGTCCTTGGACTGAAAACGTTGAAGACCCCTGCTTTAACACATTAAAACCCCAGAGTGATTCTACAAATGCCTTCAAAAATGTGTAGTTCTTCTCACACTTTCAATATTAAAATAAAAACATCTGTGAGCTTGTAGATCTGCTATTTTTTGAATAGGCAACACAACAATCTACAGTAAAATTACAGATGGTTTCCCAGTTTAAATGAGTTTATTTGGTTAAAGCTCAATATTCAATAGTAATCATACTCCTAGTGTGTTCAATAAGTCTCTCTCCAACTCCTTAGTAAACACAACAGAAAATACATTTTCAGGTGGGATGCCAATTTCATCCAATCACGACAGAGTAGCCATTCATCATCTAAAGTTTGATTGTGTGTTCCAGTTGCATTGTGTCTGCTTATTTCCCTGTGTCATCACTTCCTGTGTCATCACTTCCTATTTTACCATATTTATCCTGCATCCTGCATGAGTTCTCTCTCCTGATTGGATACAATCAGTATCCTGACCTGAACATGTACTTTCAGAGCTGGAGAGACAGAAAGGCCCCCTGTTACTGAACATAACACTTCATACTTATTTCAACCAAAGAGAGAAATCACTTACACACAGGTGACTAACCGGTCTTGCATTTAAAGCTACTCTTTACTTTAGGGGCTTGGTCAAGGCCAGGTTGCCTAGGTATTTAACAGGGTCTGTCAGTGGCAGGGGCAAACAGTTTTTGACAGTATTCACCAGAGCTGTTGTCTGTTGACTGCTTATATTTCATTTATTGAATGCAAACTATAGGACTTAGGCTACAGAGAATGAATATGTATGATTTACCAACTCTATGAAAACGTTTGGACTTCAGTTATTGAGAGCACACGTCTGAACTCCCTCGGCAACCAGTAGCACCCAAAGTAGACCTATAGGACTTGGGCACTCCACACCACTTTAAATAAGGAACCTCCCTTATTTGAATTTCAAATAGTTTTGCAAACCCTACACAAAAGACACACAGGATGGCTTTATCATTGACTAAGTAATTACAGTGACAATAGTTCTTCCTGCTCATAATCTCCATTAGTTCTAAACAGGCCAGAAAAGTAAGGCCCGGCCCAAACTGGGGCCAGCACGAGCACATTAATTACCATCATTTCAGGCTTGAAAACTAGAATAAAGCTAAAAAGAAATCACAGAGATTGAGGCGTTAAACCAGTGGCGTATCACAAAATTCAGAGGCCCCCCTGCAACGAGGCAAATGGCAGTGGAGGTGGTACTGGGTGTGGTAAATGTATTTAGTCTGCATACAGCCCAATGAGCCCATAATGGTATAGTCCAATGGTCTTCAACAGGGGGTCCGGGACCCCTAGGGGGTCCTCAGAGTTAGGGTCCTTTAAATCTTTGTGTGATAGAAACTTTTTTCACCTTTTTTATATTAACCACTTGAACCTTAGTGTAGTGTAGTTGAAGACCCTGTCTATCACTACACCACGCTACATGTTTGCTCCAAACAGAGATACTAACTTTCCTCCACTCCTCCTCCTACAGAAAGTGTCTGTGACTGTGCTTGCGCATATCAACTTCTCTCAAACACCAAGCAGACGACATGCATGATGTGCACAACAACATTGTTTATTAGACATTACCAACATTGCCATTTTAGTGCTTTGCTATTAAATTAGATATTATTAGAACCGGTCAGGGAGGGTAGGGTTGGGCTGGTAAAAACCTAGCCCAACCCTACCCTCCTCTGCCCCTTCCTTGTATATACTTACTGTTTGTTTAGACTTACTGTTTTCTTTTTCTTTTTTTTTTCTTTTCTTTACATATCTACTGCATAGTACTGTGTTCTATTTGTCTGTCATTCAATGTTATATGAGATACTTAAATGGTTTCCTGTTGAAATAAGCTTAGTCTTTTCATGGATCTCCTTTTAGTAGACCTTGTACCAGTGAACTGTACCGTCATGAAACTGTACCTTTTTCCTATGAAAGTGTAAGACGCCTCAGGGCGACAAGCGACCTCGGCGAGGTCGCGCCATGTCTTGGCCATCTTGCCAGTGATGTATATCGGACCAGTTGCCCATATATGGAGACCCCTGGTACCCATATATGGAGATCCATGTACTGTATATGGAGATATGTCGTGAGACCCCAAACATGCCTACTCATTTATTCGTTATGTGAAAATCCTATGACGTCTATGACATCTGACACCATAATCCCTTTTATGCCCATACATGGAGATCACTGTCTGAACCAGCCACACAGATAATATGGGCTGTCTTCCTCCATATATAGGCATTCACAATTTCCCATTTTGTTAGATATGGGCTTTATGTTGATGACATCAGGGATCTCCATATATGGGCATAAAAGGGATTCTGTTAGAGTGGTTGCCATGACATCACAGTGATGTCAGAGCAGCAAACCCATAGACGGTAAAAAAGTGTACACGTCCAGACAGACAGACAGACAGAGTCAGCATGTGCCGTTTCACATACTAAACTGCGACCTTTGGTCGCAATAAATGAACGCTAAGCGCTGCACGTTGTATATCTGATTTACCAATATGATTAGTGCTTTCGGGTACACATTATTGTGTATCATTATTTTATGCTTTAACTATTGAAAAATAGCAGATATACAAGCTCACAGCGCGGCACCGAGTGCCGCGCTGCGAGCTTGTAGATCTGCTATTTTTGAAAAAAATGTGAAAATTTGAATTTTGACCCGATTCTATAAGTGTCTTTTGAACCCTTTTAAGTTTTTTTTTAAAAACCTATGTTTCTATGTCAGCAATTTGGCCAGCCATCGTCAAAGAAAAGCTCCTTTTCACTTAACTGGAGCTCAGTTAGTCTGTTCTTGAGAGACTACTACTGTATGTCAGTGATTCTCAAAACTTTTCACGTGAAGGACCCCCAAAATGATATGTATTTGGCCACGGACCCCCATCTCAAAATATCTAGTTCCAGGGACCACCCAGAAGCAACATTTGAGTTACAAACGTTCGCTTTAAAAATACATATATTCAAAGATTTGCACACATTTTCACGACTTTCACGAGCTTGTAGATCTGCTATTTTTCAATAGCTAAAGCATTCAATAATTCTAAATGGGTTGGCCAAGCTCCTTTATAAGGTCGGGAAAATCCAACTGCTGCAACAGGTGATATTCAAAGGACAAGTTAGATTCAGTTCATTCAGTTGTCAGTAATGGATGCACTCCCCAGTCTATTTTGGATCATTTCCAGTCGGTAAAATTATCCTTCCCCGCTACTGAGGCAGAGGACTGAGAGCAACGTTAACACTGGAAACAACAAGCTGTGCTCTGTAAGCAGGTCTTTATTTGCTGTGCAATGAATGAATCAAACTGAGAGAGCGAATGGCTTCACTTCGCAAATCATTTCTTTGAATAGACTCTCATCTTATACAAACAGAAATGACACAAGGAACTGAACTGACACTCTATCACTTCTGCTGATTATATAGGTATACTAGGTATTATTAACTGAATGAGTGGTAGTTGGTTTGATTTTATTTGTAATGAAATTGAAGGAAAAAACAAGCATTAATTAATTATTTAATCGTGCAAAGACACAGGCCCAAATCGCAGAACAAACCCGGCCTGCGGTCTTATTAGAAAGTATAAATAAAGTGCTCATGCTTCGTCTCAAACAGACTACACAAATAAAACAACTGGAGCACTTATAGGTCTGCACCACAATTTATTAATTTGCAAATTCCAGGGTTGATAGGGCAGTAGGCCTATATCAAATTAGAAAGGCTTCTAAAGAAGATTCCCTCGTTGCAATGAACAGCCAAATGTTTTGCAAATGGACTTAAGGGTCACATTAAAAAAACACTTACTAGACCATGGAATGACAAAAGAACAAGCTGACAAAGTGTCAAAGTCTATCAAAATCAAACTTTAGTTTGTGTATCCTACTATCCTTGGCTTCTGCACAGGGGCGTCAATTGGGCATGGCAGGGGTATGCAGCTACCATACCCTGGGTCCAGGGGGGAGAATACAAGTTACTTTAAAATATAAATCCATGCATGTCTCTTTGTCTATCTGTGCTGGTTATGTTGTTAAATTACATTGAAATAACTACAAATGCAAATTTTTACAAGGTATTATAATTATATTCTCCACACTTGTATTCTCCCCATCTTGACAGAATGGTATATTCCTAGGTTCCGCAGGTCAGTTGCACAGGTGCAATTCATTATTGTTAATTGTGGCACGTTTACTATGACCCAGCATAGCAGAGGGGCAGTCATTTCGGAAAGCACAGCTTTAGACCAGCCCTGAAATTACCTTTCTTTTTTTTTTCTAAAATGTGATAAAGCCACAAAAGCATTTCCTAAATATCAGGCTATATTTCACTTAAATGCCAGAGCTTAACTCTAATTTAAAAAAGTCTTATTTACATGCAATGTGAAGAGAAACCTCACATTTTGCAGGTTACATTTCATCTAAAATGCTGAATTTCTCAGATCTAGTATTTCAGCATGGCATCATTCTATAAGCCATATCTGAAAAACTGTTGGGTCAATCTTCACAACCAATATATCATTTTGTAGCTATGATCACCAGCTTTCAAATGAAATGACTAGCCCTCAGCTGTGTTTGGACACTTATGCCAAGTTAAGCTGCATTTAAACAACTGTTCCAGACTGCCATATCCAGCCCAAGAAACCATAGACATCTTTGGGGAAAAAAATAGAATGTACTTCTTAAAATAAATGTATCATGCCTGTTGCTAAGGTATGGCAACATGACTCTTGTCTACCAGTCATGTTGCCATCTTTTTCTGAACTGACGCCACTGCTTCTGCGTCCAGGCAGGAAGAATGGCTGTCTGGGACCACGATTGGCCGACCAACCTCGACAGAGGAGTCACAGCAGGCGCCACCAAGGAATCTAAATAACTGAGAACATGACTCCATGCAGTCTTCAGCCATACAACGCTCTCTCTTCTCCTCCCCCCCCCCCCCCCCCCGTGTAGCTGCGAGCGCAGTTTTCCCGGTGAACCTGAGCGCAACGGTGGGGGTGCGGAAATGTGGGGAACACACACCACTGACTATTGCCGATGATGGAGAGGGTATATAGCTTTAGGCCTATGTATTGATTGAGAGGCACTCTTGCCGATTTCAGAAGAGACTCATCGCCAATTGCAAGATATGTAAGTTATTTGGGGCCATGATGATAACCTCTTCTTCCCACTATTTATATTGTCTGTGTAATTGTTTACGACCACAATTATTCACTTGTGGCAACATTTGGGTTCCACTAGTTTTACTTGTAGGCTTAGAAGCCTTTTCAGAAGTTCATTTAATGTTTTCCATTTAATGATTTCCTTTATCCTCATCTATCTTGCGCTAATGCACGCAACTGTTTTCGCCATAAAGCCTAGTAGGCTTTTCAGAAGTTAATTTAATGTTTTCCATTTAATGATTTCCTTTATCGTCATCTTGCACTAATGCACGCAACTGTTTTCGCCAGGTTTTAAGGTCTTATTTTAGTTGTTTTCTCAGAAGCTCGCGACCCTCCTTGCCCATCGGCCCCCACCGTTGCACACAGGTTCACCGGGAAAACTGCGGTCGCCTCCTCCTCACCACACACACACACACACACACACACACACACACACACACACACACACACACACACACACACACACACACACACACACACACACACACACACACACACACACACACACACACACACACACACACACACACACACACACACACACACACACACACACACACACACACACACACACACACACACTTTGAGGCCTAACCCAGAACTACTGCGTCCTAACAACCAGAACCCACAGCACTCCATGTCGGTCGGAGCCGCAAACTGCATTATCCTCTCTCCACTTAACAGAGAGTGCTCCTATAGGAGATCATATATAATACACACCAACCCCAGACCACAATCTATGGATCTGAGAACACGACCAGCGCTCCAAATGGAATTACAACACAGACCGCACTCTAAAGGCCCCCAGGGCTGTCGCACCAAATTCTGGGCCCTGGGTACAAGGATTCACCCACATTTTGTGCTTTAACTCTTGAAAAATAGCAGATCTACAAGCAATTTTGAAAAGTCGTGAAAATTTGTGCAAGTCTTTGAATATTTCAAATCCTTCTTTTTTTTTTCTATATATTTTTATCCCACGTTTTTTGCAACCCATTTTCTCTCCCAGTGCCAACTACCTAACCTGTAGTCCTGGTTCCCGCTCTCCCCCTGCCGCGCCAGGGGAATTGGGGAGCACCCGGCTGGCTAGGGGGAGGTATAGAAACCAGGATTACTGCATGTTTTTGTGCGGGCATTTACCCTAGGAAACACGGGGAGAACATGCAAACTCCACACAGAAAGGCCCTATCGCCAACCCCACCTAGGGTGTGGGCGCTGATGACACGGAGGGAGGAACACGCCCCCAGTGCCCACAGCTTCCCCCGGCAGGAATCGAACCCAGGACCTTCTAGCTGTGAGGCGAAGCATTAACCACTGCGCCACCATGCCCCCTTATTCCAAATCCTTCTAAGGTTTTTGGAAAACCCTATGTATCTATGTCAGTGGTGCTCAAACCTTTGCATGTGAAGGACCCCCAAAATGATGTATTTGGCCGCAGATCCCCCATCTCAAAATATTTAATTCCAGGTACCCCCCCCCCCCAGAAGCAAAATTTTAGTTACAAAATGTTTAATAAATACTTATATTCAAAGATTTGCACACATTTTCACGACTTTTCAAAAATAGCAAATCTACAAGCTCGCAGCGCGGCTGTGAGCTTGTATATCTGCTATTTTTCAATAGCTACAGTTACTAGGGCCCCTCCACCTTGGGCCCTATAGTAACTCAGTCCCACTTCCCCCCCACCTTGTGACGCCCCTGAGGGCCTCTGCTGCTGCTCAGTGCAGATGGAGACTGATCCGTTCAGCTGTGGAAGCAGACTCAGGACAGGACGGCTGAGGTTACAGAGCTGAGTGCACTTATGAGGAGGAAGGACTCCATGTACTGTAGTTGGACTTAAAGGCCCAGTTCACCTCTGGGACAACCAGATCTTATTATTATTGTTGTTTGGGACACGATCAACACAATCCTTTTTTGTGTTCAATCTGTGTTTTAAGATACTTTAGTATTTCAGCATGCTACAAAGCATCATAATGATGCTTTGTATCGAGCCTTTGTGGTAAAGGCCCCCAAACTCTGGAACAGCCTGCCAGAAGTACCCAGGTTGACCACCTCATTAACAACTTTTAAATCCCTTTTAAAACCCCATTTCTACCGAATGGCCTTTTTATCTCCTTGAGTTATATATTCTTGAGTTATAGATTATTGTTCTGTTATTCTGTTTTAACTGTTACTTTTTATTGTTATTTAATTTGTATTGCATTTCTGTTATGTAATTACCGTTTGAGTTTTTGACTGTTCAAGCACTTTGTAAATTTGTTTAAAAAAAGTGCTATACAAATAAAGTTTTATTATGTTATTATTATTTGTAGCATGCTGAAATTGAACACAAAAAATAACTGTGTTGATCGTGTCCCAAAAAACAATAAAATAAGATCTGGTTGTCCCAGAGGTGAAATGGTCCTTTAAAGGAGTAGTTCACCCCCACAATGATTTGTTTTCTATTGATTTCTCATTCCATGGAGACTTGAGTTCAATAATATTTTTGGTTATTGTAGCATTCCTAAGACAAACTAAAATTATAATAGTAAATTTACCCCATTGATTTCGGATCCAAAATCAATGGGGTAAATGTATTCATTGTAATCAATTTTTTTGTCTCAGGAATGCAACAAATACAAAAAAAATATATTATTGGACTCAAGTCTCCGTGGCATGAGAAATCAATAGAAAACAAATCATTGTGGGGGTGAACTACTCCTTTAAAGGGGTATTTCTATTTAAAAACAAATTGGGTCATTTTTTTAAAGATATGTTTTTGTGCTTTTATGCCTTTATTGATAGGACAGTAGACTGACATGAAATGGAGAGAGAGAGATGGGGAGTGACACGCAGGAAAGGTAGTCGGGAGCGGGAATCGAACCAACGACATGCTGTCAGGCTCCACAGAGCCTATGTGGTACAGTATGGAACTGGACCGCTAGGCCAGCGGGCAGACCATGTTTGGGTCATTTTATCGTCCACTCATGCTTTTGGGAACACACCGGAGTCAGACTCATTTTAGATTTTTGCGTTGGCTATTCCAAAACATCTTCTCTCCAGGGGTCCCTGGGGGTCCCTGGGGGTCCCTGGCACAAAAAAAAACATTTTGAGAACCTGAATCTGCCTCAGGTCCCAAAGGGTTAATAATATACAGTACTTAGTTACTTTCCACCACAGGGTGTGTGTGTGTGTGTGTGTGTGTGTGTGTGTGTGTGTGTGTGTGTGTGTGTGTGTGTGTGTG
Organism: Nannobrachium achirus; assembly: GCF_963921795.1. Lineage (NCBI taxonomy): Eukaryota > Metazoa > Chordata > Actinopteri > Myctophiformes > Myctophidae > Nannobrachium > Nannobrachium achirus. The sequence goes on from NC_137817.1 coordinate 2,372,305, forward strand.
TGTGTGTGTGTGTGTGTGTGGTTACAGTGCTGAGTGCCTTTATGAGCCATATGATGTACAGTCAGTGTACACATGATACACCATCTCTGTACATTAGAACAATAACAGATCTTTAAACCCATCTCTGTACATTAGAACAATAACAGATCTTTAAACCCATCTCTGTACATTATGACAATAACAGATCTTTAAACCCATCTCTGTACATTAGAACAATAACAGATCTTTAAACCCATCTCTGTACATTATGACAATAACAGATCTTTAAACCACAGGAAGCTCTGACCACCTGCCTGGGGTTTCCTGACCACCTCTCCAGGGGCAGCAGGTCAACATAAAGCCTGTTCTACTGGGAGGATCTTTGAGGCAAGGATTTCCTAGTGGTCAAAGCTGGTACTGCAGCAAAACATGGAAGTAGGAAAAGATGCCTTCCCTTGACCGTAACGTGACGGACTCGGACATGGAGGTAGTTGTGACCTAGAGCAGGGGTTTTCAAAGTGGGTGACGGGGCACCCTGGAGTGCCGCAAGATAATTTGATAATTTGAAATTTATTTGGACACTTGAAAAAATATTTAGTATCTTTTTAAACTTGAAGTACAAAGTTATTTTCAGCCAGTTCTAACCAAAATGGCTATTATCTCAACGGTTTCCTCGAAACATAATCACTAAAATATCGTCACTGTCGGGCAGAAACCTTGTATCTCCAAGTTTCAAATGTGTACGTCTTTTGGCAGAGCAAAGCCCTGCTTCATCATACAAGACTGTCGCACAAAACTAGTGAAAACAGCCGATCTACAAGCACAGTGCTTGTAGATCTGCTGTTTTCACTAGTTTAGTACATTTTATAGATGATAAATACAAAACGAACGGTTTTGGACTTACAACGACCAACGACGATATGCTATAAATATAAGGTGCTGTGAGTGAAAATTATAATGTAGGGGTGCCTCGGATTAAAACAATATTTATGGGGTGCCCTGAGACAAAAAGGTTTGGGAACCCCTGACCTAGAGGACTGTACATGCTAATGGACCCTATGATGTCATCAAACAGAGGGCCGAACAGATCTAAATGGTAAATGGTGCATTTATATAGCGCCTTTATCCAAGGAGCGTTACAGAGATTGTGCATTACATTCACCCATTCACACACACATTCATTACATTCACCCATTCACACACACATTCATACAGTGATGTCAGAGGAAACCATGCTTGGCACCAACCTGCTCATCAGGAGCAGTTAGGGGTTCAGAGTCTTGCTCAAGGACTCTTCTACACTAACTCTGGGGGAGCCCGGGATCAAACTGGGAACCCTTTGGGTGTTCTAATGACGGTTTCTCTACCCCTGAGCCACTGTCGCCCCTGTGTACTGATCTACACCAACAGTACAAGCTCACAATGTGTTGCCTCGTGAGCTTGTAGATCTGCTATTTTGGAATAGCTGAAATAGCTGAAATATAAACTAGGGTAGTGGTTGAAGTGATTTCTAGGCTACATTAAGCAGTCCTGGGAGCCTAGCGACACAGAGTGCTGGGTGGAGCAACTTAATTAAAACTAATGGATGGGAATCCTCTTGATATTATACAGCTCTACAATTATAATTCACAATGTAGGCATTTAGCAGACACTCTTAATCCAGAGCTTACAAGCAAGGACAACACAAGGTAATAACATCAAATGCATAGCAATAGTAATCTACTATCGTAGCGAGACCAACAACCTATAATCAGTCCAACAGTAGAATAACCAAAACTATCTGAGGTAAAACACACAAGACACAGACATACTGCAATAAGGGTCAAATGCGTCAGATGCTAAATTCTGGAACTCCCTACCGAAGGCTTTAAAGGGATCCCTGGCTAATACAACTAACATGCCTTAATACATTATAATTGTCCTTTATAACTACAACGTAAAATTAAAAACACCTTAAATATGTTATTTCTTCTAGAAATATCGAATCTTTCACTCAACAGGGGAAATGCCGGTAGAAAGTTGATGATGTCATGAAACGATGTGTGATCTATCCCTATGGAATTTATGATGCATGTGCAAATAAAAACAAACTTAATACTTCCTATGGTTAATATGAGCATCAAATCAATATTTCAAATGTGTTTTTTGCACATGCATGGCATAAATTCGATCACACATGACATTTATGACATCATCGACTTGCGACAGGTATTTCCCCTATTGAGTGAAAGAGTAGCTATTTCTAGAAGAAATAAAATATTTAAGGTGTTTTGAATTTTACATTGTAGTTATAGAGGACAATTATAATGTATTAAGGCAAATGTGTCGAATCCTTTTAGTTGACCTTGTACCAGTGAACTGTATACTATACAGTCATGAAACTGTACCTTTTCATATGCAAACTTCATTAAGTTTTCAATCAATCAATCTATGAACAGATTTTTCGATTGTGAAGTTATCGACCTTTTTGAGGTTATGATTTGATCCAAAGAGGATGGATTCAGCTTTTCCCAGGTGAATTGATGATTTGTTGTTGTTAAGCCATGTGCAGATCTTACTTAATTCAGAGTTAAAGGACAACTTTGTTTTTTTAACAACAAGGGTTCATATTTTATTGGATTGTAATTAAAGAATATAAAAGATGAGCGTTAAAATTATTTCATTTACTTCTTTCTATTGTTTTAGAGTTTCTTATTTCAGTGGCTGGGGGCATGTGTACAAGTGGCTAAATATGTCATTTTACACAGAATAAGCCCATTCCCAAGATACAACGCAACCTTTCATGGTTGGATGTGACTTATGGGGTCTAGAAGTGTTACTGTAAATAGCAAAAAGAAACTGCTGGCTTATTGTATCTAAAAAGACATATTTAGCCACTTGTATGCATGCCCCCATGCGTACGCATGCCCCACATTTTAGCGCGGTAGAAATAATAAGAAACAAATAACTTAAATATACAGAGATATGACTGTATGAAAATAGTCTATCTGGTACGATCTACAAGCTCACAACACGTCGCATTGTGACATGCTGTGAGCTTGAAGATCAGAAGATAATTCAGAAGATAATTGTTATCAGGTGATTATGTAATAATTGAGGCAGGCCTAGTGGTCAAAGCTGGTACTGCAGCAAAACATGGAAGTAGGAAAAGATGCCTTCCCTTGACCGTAACGTGACGGACTCGGACATGGAGGTAGTTGTGACCTAGAGCAGGGGTTTTCAAAGTGGGTGACGGGGCACCCTGGAGTGCCGCAAGATAATTTGATAATTTGAAATTTATTTGGACACTTGAAAAAATATTTAGTATCTTTTTAAACTTGAAGTACAAAGTTATTTTCAGCCAGTTCTAACCAAAATGGCTATTATCTCAACGGTTTCCTCGAAACATAATCACTAAAATATCGTCACTGTCGGGCAGAAACCTTGTATCTCCAAGTTTCAAATGTGTACGTCTTTTGGCAGAGCAAAGCCCTGCTTCATCATACAAGACTGTCGCACAAAACTAGTGAAAACAGCCGATCTACAAGCACAGTGCTTGTAGATCTGCTGTTTTCACTAGTTTAGTACATTTTATAGATGATAAATACAAAACGAACGGTTTTGGACTTACAACGACCAACGACGATATGCTATAAATATAAGGTGCTGTGAGTGAAAATTATAATGTAGGGGTGCCTCGGATTAAAACAATATTTATGGGGTGCCCTGAGACAAAAAGGTTTGGGAACCCCTGACCTAGAGGACTGTACATGCTAATGGACCCTATGATGTCATCAAACAGAGGGCCGAACAGATCTAAATGGTAAATGGTGCATTTATATAGCGCCTTTATCCAAGGAGCGTTACAGAGATTGTGCATTACATTCACCCATTCACACACATTCATTACATTCACCCATTCACACACACATTCATACAGTGATGTCAGAGGAAACCATGCTTGGCACCAACCTGCTCATCAGGAGCAGTTAGGGGTTCAGAGTCTTGCTCAAGGACTCTTCTACACTAACTCTGGGGGAGCCCGGGATCAAACTGGGAACCCTTTGGGTGTTCTAATGACGGTTTCTCTACCCCTGAGCCACTGTCGCCCCTGTGTACTGATCTACACCAACAGTACAAGCTCACAATGTGTTGCCTCGTGAGCTTGTAGATCTGCTATTTTGGAATAGCTGAAATAGCTGAAATATAAACTAGGGTAGTGGTTGAAGTGATTTCTAGGCTACATTAAGCAGTCCTGGGAGCCTAGCGACACAGAGTGCTGGGTGGAGCAACTTAATTAAAACTAATGGATGGGAATCCTCTTGATATTATACAGCTCTACAATTATAATTCACAATGTAGGCATTTAGCAGACACTCTTAATCCAGAGCTTACAAGCAAGGACAACACAAGGTAATAACATCAAATGCATAGCAATAGTAATCTACTATCGTAGCGAGACCAACAACCTATAATCAGTCCAACAGTAGAATAACCAAAACTATCTGAGGTAAAACACACAAGACACAGACATACTGCAATAAGGGTCAAATGCGTCAGATGCTAAATTCTGGAACTCCCTACCGAAGGCTTTAAAGGGATCCCTGGCTAATACAACTAACATGCCTTAATACATTATAATTGTCCTTTATAACTACAACGTAAAATTAAAAACACCTTAAATATGTTATTTCTTCTAGAAATATCGAATCTTTCACTCAACAGGGGAAATGCCGGTAGAAAGTTGATGATGTCATGAAACGATGTGTGATCTATCCCTATGGAATTTATGATGCATGTGCAAATAAAAACAAACTTAATACTTCCTATGGTTAATATGAGCATCAAATCAATATTTCAAATGTGTTTTTTGCACATGCATGGCATAAATTCGATCACACATGACATTTATGACATCATCGACTTGCGACAGGTATTTCCCCTATTGAGTGAAAGAGTAGCTATTTCTAGAAGAAATAAAATATTTAAGGTGTTTTGAATTTTACATTGTAGTTATAGAGGACAATTATAATGTATTAAGGCAAATGTGTCGAATCCTTTTAGTTGACCTTGTACCAGTGAACTGTATACTATACAGTCATGAAACTGTACCTTTTCATATGCAAACTTCATTAAGTTTTCAATCAATCAATCTATGAACAGATTTTTCGATTTTTTTTGTTGTTAAGCCATGTGCAGATCTTACTTAATTCAGAGTTAAAGGACAACTTTGTTTTTTTTACAACAAGGGTTCATATTTTATTGGATTGTAATTAAAGAATATAAAAGATGAGCGTTAAAATTATTTCATTTACTTCTTTCTATTGTTTTAGAGTTTCTTATTTCAGTGGCTGGGGGCATGCGTCCAAGTGGCTAAATATGTCATTTTACACAGAATAAGCCCATTCCCAAGATACAACGCAACCTTTCATGGTTGGATGTGACTTATGGGGGCTAGAAGTGTTACTGGAAATAGCAAAAAGAAACTGCTGGCTTATTGTATCTAAAAAGACATATTTAGCCACTTGTACTGTATGCATGCCCCCATGCGTACGCATGCCCCATATTTTGATAAACATGATAAAACAAAGCAAATGGAAACATTTTAACTCACCTTTTCTTTTCCCCAATTACAATCTAAAATATGAACCCTTGTTGTAAAAAAACAAAGTTTTCCTTTAAGGGTCTTTTCAACCTGCAAGTTGTCCTTGCCAAAGAAACAAATAACTTAAATATACAGAGATATGGCTGTATGAAAATAGTCTATCTGGTACGATCTACAAGCTCACAACGCGTCGCATCGTGACATGCTGTGAGCTTGAAGATCAGAAGATAATTCAGAAGATAATTGTTATCAGGTGATTGTGTAATAATTGAGGCAGGTCTAGACAGCTGTGGGTGAACATGGTGAGGAACAGAAGAGTTGGCAGGAGTGGTACATTCCTACAGGAGTGGTACATTCCTACAGGAGTGGTACATTCCTACAGGAGTGGTACATTCCTACAGGAGTGGTACATTCCTACAGGAGTGGTACATTCCTACAGGAGTGGTACATTCCTACAGGAGTGGTACATTCCTACAGGAGTGGTACATTCCTACAGGAGTGGTACATTCCTACAGGAGTGGTACATTCCTACAGGAGTGGTACATTCCTGGCACAAAGTACTTTTACTCAAGTCCTGTAAGTAGAGTTTTGAGATATTTTTACTTTACTGGAGTATTTCCTATTTTCAGTACTATTTTACTTCTACTCCACTACATCTCAAAGGCAAATATTGTTACTTTTACTCCACTACAATTATTTGTCTATTTTCACACCATTTTCACACATTTTTGAGTACTTTTTTCCATCACTGAAGACAGCACATAGGAAATGATGACGATAAAGATTATTGTCTTATTAGTACAGTAACACACACCCTTACATGACAACTATACCTTACAGTATAACGCATTCTTATTGGTACAGTACTATACACACACCCATGACATCTATCATACCTTCCAGTATGAAGCGGTCTCATTGGTACAGTGCTACACACCCTTACATGACAACTATTCATACCATCATAGGTTTACAGTGGGCGTTGAGGGCAGGGCAGCTATGATGAAATCTACAGCAACTTACTGTATGTCTGACAACTCTTCTACTGTGGGTTTAAACTTACTGTATGTCTGACAACTCTTCTACTGTGGGTTTAAACTTACTGTATGTCTGACAACTCTTCTACTGTGGGTTTAAACTTACTGTATGTCTGACAACTCTTCTACTGTGGGTTTAAACTTACTGTATGCCTGACAACTCTTCTACTGTGGGTTTAAACTTACTGTATGTCTGACAACTCTTCTACTGTGGGTTTAAACTTACTGTATGTCTGACAACTCTTCTACTGTGGGTTTAAACTTACTGTATGTCTGACAACTCTTCTACTGTGGGTTTAAACTTACTGTATGTCTGACAACTCTTCTACTGTGGGTTTAAACTTACTGTATGCCTGACAACTCTTCTACATACTGTGGGTTTAAAACTTACTGTATGTCTGACAACTCTTCTACTGTGGGTTTAAACGTACTGTATGTCTGACAACTCTTCTACTGTGGGTTTAAACTTACTGTATGTCTGACAACTCTTCTACTGTGGGTTTAAACTTACTGTATGCCTGACAACTCTTCTACATACTGTGGGTTTAAAACTTACTGTATGTCTGACAACTCTTCTACTGTGGGTTTAAACTTACTGTATGTCTGACAACTCTTCTACTGTGGGTTTAAACTTACTGTATGTCTGACAACTCTTCTACTGTGGGTTTAAACTTACTGTATGCCTGACAACTCTTCTACATACTGTGGGTTTAAAACTTACTGTATGTCTGACAACTCTTCTACTGTGGGTTTAAACTTACTGTATGTCTGACAACTCTTCTACTGTGGGTTTAAACTTACTGTATGTCTGACAACTCTTCTACTGTGGGTTTAAACTTACTGTATGCCTGACAACTCTTCTACTGTGGGTTTAAACTTACTGTATGTCTGACAACTCTTCTACTGTGGGTTTAAAACTTACTGTATGTCTGACAACTCTTCTACTGTGGGTTTAAACTTACTGTACGTCTGACAACTCTTCTACATACTGTGGGTTTAAAACTTACTGTATGTCTGACAACTCTTCTACTGTGGGTTTAAACTTACTGTATGCCTGACAACTCTTCTACTGTGGGTTTAAAACTTACTGTATGTCTGACAACTCTTCTACTGTGGGTTTAAACTTACTGTACGTCTGACAACTCTTCTACATACTGTGGGTTTAAAACTTACTGTATGTCTGACAACTCTTCTACTGTGGGTTTAAACTTACTGTATGTCTGACAACTCTTCTACTGTGGGTTTAAACTTACTGTATGTCTGACAACTCTTCTACTGTGGGTTTAAACTTACTGTATGTCTGACAACTCTTCTACTGTGGGTTTAAAACTTACTGTACGCCTGACAACTCTTCTACTGTGGGTTTAAACTTACTGTATGTCTGACAACTCTTCTACTGTGGGTTTAAAACTTACTGTACGCCTGACAACTCTTCTACTGTGGGTTTAAACTTACTGTACGTCTGACAACTCTTCTACATACTGTGGGTTTAAAACTTACTGTATGTCTGACAACTCTTCTACATACTGTGGGTTTAAAACTTACTGTATGCCTGACAACTCTTCTACGTACTGTGGGTTTAAAACGTACTGTACGTCTGACAACTCTTCTACATACTGTGGGTTTAAAACGTACTGTACGTCTGACAACTCTTCTACATACTGTGGGTTTAATGTACTGTGTTTGTACAGCAGGACAAAAGAACTGCATTCTGCTTTATCAATGTTTCACACAGTCCTTATTGACTTTCTACACAGTCACACTTTTACACTACGATGAATGAATACTGCTATTATATTCTGCAATACACCGTATCGCTCTATTATGGCCTACTCATGTTCACGAGTTAAAAAAGAAGAACAAAAAAGATATTCTTTATTATATGAAGAAATGAAGTGGCCTCTCCTCCATATCCTGTAGCATGTAAAATTAAAAACACAAACTATGAAAGATTATTAAAGCCCCCTTTTTATAACATCCTGTATACATTGATTCCAGAGGCACCATGAACCATAATAGACACATTTTGAGTGTGAAATTCTAAAAGATAATCTCCTCTTGAAGCCTTGCGTGTGCCCTAGAGTCATTCCCCATTCCACTCCACTCCCTCCATCTGCTCCTGCCTGAACCCTGGTACAAAACACCGATGTTGTCCTGCCTGTGCCCTAACAGGCCTTGACACTAAGGGTTGCCCACATGTCTCTGGCAGGCAACTAAACCTTCGGGCAGGTGGAGTCTGCTTTCAAGTTGCCTGACTGGGCGAGTGCATGTTTGAGAGGAGACAAAACCGTCTATACAACACTAGATATCTTATCTGTCTAAACACCTGAACGTGGCCAGAGTGCTCTGTCTACTGGTCTTTGGAATGTAAAATAAGAGCACTGTTTACCTATAATGTGCTGTGTCCACTGTTGCTACACTTAAATAAATAAAATAACCCTTAGTTGTGAACCCTTAGTCATATTCATAGGTATGAGGGTATTTAAGGCATGACTTTTGGGCACACAGACCCAGAAAAAAAAAAGTTAAATTAAACAGTAATTCAAACTTTACCTATCATTTTATAATGGACACTTTACTTTTAAGGCAAGTGGGCATGACCTTTGGGCAAGCAGAATATGACCTGTACTTGACCGATGGGTCAACCCTTGACCTCTGTGACCTTAGTGTCAACCCCTGCATTAGTACAACACACTGCTGTTGTAGTACAACACAAACCAAAGCCCAGATCCAACGCTACAACCCTTACCCCTCACAACAGGAATGCTGTCTGAGCCTTCCCAAAGAAACACCCTGGACAACACTCCTGTTTATCTAGATCTCACACAAGTAGCTAAATGTTTAAACCATACATTGTCATTGACGTAAACATCTCACCAGTCGATTAGGGATGGATCCCTAAACAAGGGTATCTCGATAACCCAATAACAGATTTATTGATTACCCGGTATCAATAAGCTTTGGGCTTATCAAGCCTGTTATCGAGCATAGCTGCCCATGACGTCATGTTTAAACAATCAAGACGAGGCGATCAAGAAATTATTACAGTACTATTCATAATATAAAGCCATTTAACAGTTATTGCATACTAATGAATGATTGTTTTAATGATATCTAATGATATTTCTTACTTTTGTCAGTTATCATCTTCATAGATGGTGGTCAGCCACAAACTCACAGTCACAACAACTGGACAATGAAAAAAGATACCAGTTCTGTTCTGAATTTGTCGTTTCATATTTTTCCACAACATATTAGAAACCGCTCAATAGTGGGCTTGATAAAAGCCTGGCTCAATAAGCAGGATCGATAAGGTGCTAGTTATCAATAAAAATTAACAAGCTCCCTCCCTACTGTTGAGACGACCACAGTGAATGGAGCGGAGAATCCGCCTGGTTGCCATAGCAGCACTAAAGCCCCTATTCGACTGACAGCTTCAGCACCACACGGCACTACACCACACCACATAAAAATATCCACATTTTCCAATCTCTTTTCCAAGTAAGAGTTGCAGACTCCCCATATTTTCTCAAATAGCTCTTGTTTGTTTTTGAGAGTGTATGTGATTCTTTCTAATGGAAGGCACAAAGACAGTTCCTTAAACCACTGAGCGATGCTAGGTTTCCCTGTCTTTTTCCATGAAAGTATGTCAAGGGCAATGATCTCTCTTATTTAATGGAGGAACCAGGTGTGGGGTAGCTGCATTTCCTCTGCAGTCATTTGTCCGGCCTTACGGCATAGGACTCTGGGTGTAAATAGTGTAAATAGTATATGTGCTCTTTATATAATAATTATTTAATACTCTTATGTGTCGTGTTAGTGTCAGGTTTTTTGGGGGTTTTTTTTCTCAGTATGTTTTCTAAGTATTTTCTTTTTTGCTTGTTTCGTCTGTATGTAGCATATTATTGTCCTGTATATGTTGTTTTGGATGTCTCTTTAAAAAATGAAAAACAAAAATAAACATATTGTTTAAAAAAAAAAAAAAAAGAGTGCAACTCTTTTTTTTTCTTTCTTTTTTTTAAACAATATGTTTATTTTATGTTTATTTTTATTTTTTTCAATGACCGGAGTGACGCTCCTTCATAGGTCTTGCCGCAGTGAGTGATCAGTCATTATGAAGGGTTTGGCCCTGTTTGGCCTAACTCCGACCTACTCTGGTGTGGAAACTTTTTAGTACCACTTTTAGTACCACTTTCACACCACTCTACCTAGGTCCTAGTGGAAAACCTGGGCGGTGTGGAGTGGGTGTGGTGTTGTTGGGCCATGTCAGTGGAAAAGGGGCTTTAATTGTAAATGCAGGGTGGGGGGAACATTAGAGGGACGGACAGGAAGTAAACATATCTGTACGGGGGCTTTAATGCTGCAGCATCACAATACTGTTCTTACAGCCTTTCAGTAAAGCATGCTGTTCCATTCCTTACATGTTACAAAAGGTAAAGAATGCAAGGTGTTTGATTACACACTGTGTAAACTGAGCCTGTTGGGTGTGGAACTCTGACAGTGTGCAAATGGGTGTGTATCAACTCTGACAGTGTGCAAAATAAATGGGTGTTTAACTCTGTGAGTGTACAAATGGAACTATTGAAGCATGGAACTGTAAGGGTACACTCTCAGAGTTATATAAGACAAGATGATTTTACATTACAGACCAGCAAGACTCCCTAATCGGGAGATAAGCGACCGTCAGGTCAGAGAAAAGTGTCATCAGTACACCTGGGAAAAACCGAATCCTTTCTCTTTGGGTCCAAACAGAAGCCCAGTAAAACAAAAGGCCACATATTTCACTGTCAGCCTGTGACAATGTAATCACAAGTTTAAAAAAATCAATGGAAATCTTGGATGACAAGAGAGTCAACCAAAGAATACGATGTTTGGACAGGATCTCCTTGTTTATCAATAAGAGTTAAGAGTTCCCAAATTCTGCCCGAACCCAACCATACCCGACCCGACCTGACATTTAGCTAACTTTTACTGAGATGGAGTTCTAAATTCTGCCCAAACCAGACCCTACCTGACCCGACCCCACGTTGTTGGGCCAGGTAGGGCCTAAAATGTATGCTAATTAGTCGGGCCGGGCCTTCATGAGAACTCTAATAAAAGTGCACTGAGGAGTCTAGCTGGAGCCCTCATCCAGTGTCATATGACCATGCTTAAACCTCATGATACTCATAATGACAGACCTCTCAAAACAAACCAGTCAGACTACTACTAGACCAGGACTCACCTAAAAGCCCTGCTCATTGGGGCGCCCGCTGGCCTAGTGGTCCAGGCGCATACCAGATACTAGGCTACGGTGCCTGCTGGCGTCGCCGGTTCGATTCCCGATCCGGGCGACCCTTGCCACATCTCTCTCCCCATTTCCTGTCAGTCTACTATCCTATCAAATAAAGGCAAAAAGCCCAAAAAACAAAAAAAGCCCTGCTCATTGTGCTAGACTGGAGAGCCATCAACCTTTGACACCCTGACCTCTTTGAAAACCACCCTCACAAAGTGAAATAAATACGTAGATAAATCTAGTGTCTCCCAGGGGTTGTCTGTCGCCCCTGCCCCCGTTTTAAATATGCCTTTCATTACTCCTGTATTGATGATGATTAGTATTGTATATTGTATATATTTGATGTCCTGATTATGAATTGAATACATAGGACCACAATGGATACAAGCACTCAGGGCTTTTTGAGCAGTTTGTAAATACAGTATTTACAACGAAGAGAGTCCTTGACATTAAACAGCTTGATCATCTCTAACAGCCAGCACTCTGTGTAAGCTTAGTGTGAACATCATACTCATAATCTCAGATATATTATAAATATTATGTGTAAACTCACAATCTCAGGGGGTCCCCCGCTGGGCGGTCTGTAGGACCAGTCCACAGACATCTTACTGTACTATATTACATTATATTATATGATATGATATGATATGATATGATATATAATATTATATCATATTATATTATATTATATTATATTATATCATATCATATCATATCATATCATATTATATTATATTATATTATATTATATTATGTATAAACTCACGATCTCAGGAGGTCCCCCGCTGGGTGGTCTGTAGGACCAGTCCACAGACATCTTACTGGTGGGTCTACTGGTGGAGGTGAAGGTACAGGACATGGTGACCTCGTCCCCCACGGAGGCATGAAGCTCTGGAGGAGAAGATACTGAGATGGAGGAGACTGAGGAGACACCTGGAGAGAGAGACAGAGACAGGGTTAGAACATGAAGACACCTGGAGAGACAGAGAGACAGAGAGAGAGACAGGGTTAGAACATGAAGTTCAGGAGGAGAAGATACTGAGATGAGGAGACCGAGGAGACACCTAGAGAGACAGAGAGACAGAGAGAGAGACAGGGTTAGAACATGAAGACACCAGGAGGGACAGAGAGAGACAGGGTTAGAACATGGAGCTCTGGAGGAGAAGATACTGAGATGGAGGACACCGAGGACACACCTGGAGGGACAGACAGAGACAGGGTTAGAACATGAAGACACCAGGAGGGGCGATCGGGCCTTTATGTGTGGAGTTTGCATGTTCTCCCCGTGTCTCCTAGGGTTGATACCCTCACAAAAACATGAACAAACTCCCCCCAGAATGACAACAACTAGAATCGTCAGAGAAACGCTGTGGTTGGGCAGATGGTCAAGAATTGGCGCGACGGTCGCATGTCACCCTGAGGTCGCATGTCACCGAACCAAGAACAAGGTGTAAACGCGACGTTTTTTGGGAAATAAATCCAAAAGGAGACCGGCAGCGTTTCCAAGCGTCCTAGTCAGGCCCTAAAAGGGTTAGGGCAGGAGGGAAGGGGGGGGGGGGGGGGGGGGCGGACACCGAAGGAGAAGGAGGACAGCTTGTAAACAATGCCATGTTCTTTTGTTAGTGAAACATTGTTGAACATACAGTATGCTTTAAGGCAGAGGGTCTCGACCTGCTTCATTTCTGGGACCCCCAGTTTCAGAAGCATTAGGGCCGCCACGGACCCCCATTTGATGCCTATTTAATCTCTGGGACCCCCAATCCTCAGTGCTGTCAATTTAACCCATTAAGGCCTGAGGCCGATTCTAATAATGTCTTCTAGATCATGACAATTTTCTGGGAGAAAAAAAAACTTCATATATAAGGACTCCCAGTCCCAACATTATATTTGTGACTCAAAATGTTGTCCCATGGACCCCCAGAGGCAAAGAATGGAGTTAAACATGTTCACTTCAAAAGAATATACTGTATATTCAAACATTTGCCACAACTGTCACGATTTATCAAGCCCATAGCGCTGTACAAAGTGACACACTATGAGCTTGTATATCTGTAGCCAAAGTACAAAACAATTTTAGCTTAAAAAGGACATGGTTGCGTTTCCCTATAAATGGGTCATGTGTACACTCTCAGAGTTACAGACCTGTAAGGGTCCATTTGGTTCCATTCCTACACTCTCAGAGTTACAGAGCTGTAAGGGTCCATTTGGTTCCATTCCTACACTCTCAGAGTTACAGAGACATTGTGTGTAACTCCTCAAGGCCCCCCTAGGGGTCCCCAGCCCCCCAGTGTAAGGCTTCATTAGATCCTGTCAGACCACAACAGCTGCTCTCAAACGCTGCACGTTTCTATCAGCAGAGGGGAAGGTGTCAACACAGCAGGCAGCACTCAGCCACACGGCGTGCGTGTGTGCGTGCGTGCGTGCGTGCGTGCGTGCGTGTGTGCGTGCGTGCTAGACAGTAAAATGTAAGTGACAGAAGAACATGTGTGCGTGCGTGCGTGCGTGCGTGCGTGTGTGCGTGCTAGACAGTAAGCTGTAAGTGACAGAAGAACATGTGTGCGTGCGTGCGTGCGTGCGTGCGTGCGTGCGTGCGTGTGTGCGTGCTAGACAGTAAGCTGTAAGTGACAGAAGAACATGCGTGCGTGCGTGCGTGCGTGCGTGCGTGCGTGCGTGCGTGCGTGCGTGTGTGTGTGCGTGCTAGACAGTAAGCTGTAAGTGACAGAAGAACACAGTTTCTCCGCCAGTCTCTGCTGTGAGGTGACAGGCCTGCTGAGACCAGCACACAGTTACACACATTGCTGTGTCTTATCTAGACGTGTTCCATTGTTAATCGCTTCAGTGTTAAAACACCAAAGGGAGCACTGCCCAGGCCATGGCACCATTAGGCCTGTACAATGTAGGCATTTAGTAGGCTCTTCTTCCAGAGTGCAAGGGTAACACTTACTGTACATACAATGCAGAGAGACACTCTATGTACATACATTAGTAATCTATTAATCCATTACTAATCGAAGAGTGCTGTAGAACAGTGTTTCTCAACCTTTTTTCTGCATGGGCACACTTTTCATGTCCCAAGAATCCATGGGCACACCAACATAATACGGGGGTGTAAATATTGTCACTGTCGGGAAGAAACCTTGTATCTCTCAAATGTGTACGTTTCTTCGCAAAGTAAAGCCCTGCTTCATCATACAAGGCTGTCGCACAACAGTAGTGAAAACAGCCGATTTACAAGCACACAATGCCTCGCGGTGCGAGGCGTTGTGTGCTTGTAGATCGGCTATTTTCACTAGTTTAAATCATTTTTAAAATGCTAAATACAATACTGGCTTTCAAGCAGTTTCAAGGGGCACACTTGACCCTTCTCAGGGGCACACCAAAGGTCCCCAGGACCAGTGGTTGAGAAACACTGCTGTAGAATAATCAATTTTGATAAAAGGTCCATTTTAGACATCCCTACTGGCAACGTCATCATTAACGACCAATGAGGGACCAGCATTCCTGGTGATGCCAGTGGTGATGTCACGGGCATCACCAGTGGGAGATGCCAGTGGTGAGGGCACCTCATGGCGCGCGCTGCTGGCGCACAAGGCCTACTTGTGCACAAAGCACAAGTTGGCACCTCGACAGTTTATTTCTATTATTGGTACCAGTCATTGTCAGTCATTTCTGAGTATATTTAAATTACTTATAGTGACTTTATCCAAGGCACTTTTCAATATGCATTACATTCATACAGTGATGTCAGAGGAAACCATGCTGGGCACCAACCTGCTCATCAGGAGCAGTTAGGGGTTCAGAGTCTTGATAATTAACACCAACCTGCTCATCAGGAGCAGTTAGGGGTTCAGAGTCTTGATAATTAACACCAACCTGCTCATCAGGAGCAGTTAGGGGTTCAGAGTCTTGATAATTAACACCAACCTGCTCATCAGGAGCAGTTAGGGGTTCAGAGTCTTGATAATTAACACCAACCTGCTCATCAGGAGCAGTTAGGGGTTCAGAGTCTTGATAATTAACACCAACCTGCTCATCAGGAGCAGTTAGGGGTTCAGAGTCTTGATAATTAACACCAACCTGCTCATCAGGAGCAGTTAGGGGTTCAGAGTCTTGATAATTAACACCAACCTGCTCATCAGGAGCAGTTAGGGGTTCAGAGTCTTGATAATTAACACCAACCTGCTCATCAGGAGCAGTTAGGGGTTCAGAGTCTTGATAATTAACACCAACCTGCTCATCAGGAGCAGTTAGGGGTTCAGAGTCTTGATAATTAACACCAACCTGCTCATCAGGAGCAGTTAGGGGTTCAGAGTCTTGATAATTAACACCAACCTGCTCATCAGGAGCAGTTAGGGGTTCAGAGTCTTGATAATTAACACCAACCTGCTCATCAGGAGCAGTTAGGGGTTCAGAGTCTTGATAATTAACACCAACCTGCTCATCAGGAGCAGTTAGGGGTTCAGAGTCTTGATAATTAACACCAACCTGCTCATCAGGAGCAGTTAGGGGTTCAGAGTCTTGATAATTAACACCAACCTGCTCATCAGGAGCAGTTAGGGGTTCAGAGTCTTGATAATTAACACCAACCTGCTCATCAGGAGCAGTTAGGGGTTCAGAGTCTTGATAATTAAACCAACCTGCTCATCAGGAGCAGTTAGGGGTTCAGAGTCTTGATAATTAACACCAACCTGCTCATCAGGAGCAGTTAGGGGTTCAGAGTCTTGATAATTAACACCAACCTGCTCATCAGGAGCAGTTAGGGGTTCAGAGTCTTGATAATTAACACCAACCTGCTCATCAGGAGCAGTTAGGGGTTCAGAGTCTTGATAATTAACACCAACCTGCTCATCAGGAGCAGTTAGGGGTTCAGAGTCTTGATAATTAACACCAACCTGCTCATCAGGAGCAGTTAGGGGTTCAGAGTCTTGATAATTAACACCAACCTGCTCATCAGGAGCAGTTAGGGGTTCAGAGTCTTGATAATTAACACCAACCTGCTCATCAGGAGCAGTTAGGGGTTCAGAGTCTTGATAATTAACACCAACCTGCTCATCAGGAGCAGTTAGGGGTTCAGAGTCTTGATAATTAACACCAACCTGCTCATCAGGAGCAGTTAGGGGTTCAGAGTCTTGATAATTAACACCAACCTGCTCATCAGGAGCAGTTAGGGGTTCAGAGTCTTGATAATTAACACCAACCTGCTCATCAGGAGCAGTTAGGGGTTCAGAGTCTTGATAATTAACACCAACCTGCTCATCAGGAGCAGTTAGGGGTTCAGAGTCTTGATAATTAACACCAACCTGCTCATCAGGAGCAGTTAGGGGTTCAGAGTCTTGATAATTAACACCAACCTGCTCATCAGGAGCAGTTAGGGGTTCAGAGTCTTGCTCAAGGACTCTTTGATACCACTGTAACTCTGGGGGAGCCCGGGATCGAAGCGGTCGCTCCACCTCCTGAGCCACTGCCGCCCTCTTGCAAACGCCACTTGCAAAAATATTGTTTTTTGCAAGTCCTAGACAGTAGTGCTGAATATTAGTTATATTACTAATTCTATGCATTTGATGAATTACCTTGTGCTGTTCTTATAACTCGCTCTGGATTAAGAGCATCTGCTAAATGCCTACACTGTGTGCACAATCTTTTTTCATTGTTTGCATTTAGACCCGTCAGTCACTAACCTGGGACCTCCCTTCATTCAATGTTTGCAAAGCCTCAAAAGTTAAACGGAAGGAATTTAATTTCTATTCACTCATTTCACTGTCTATGTTCAAATGTTCAGTGCCAAAAAATTGTTTAATTGTTAAATTATTTGTATGACAACTGATCGTCAACTGAAATGTCACGATGATGCCGACAGCCCGTAGCAGCATCCGGAGAAATAGAGCATCACAGTGGGCGTGGTTTACTGGTAACCTCCTGTTCATTTCCTCATAGACTTTCACGAAAATATTTATAACAATTATTAACAATGATTTAGCCTTCCAGGATGTCAGAGAATCATGACCATGAAACCTTTGTTTCTGTGAAGAAGAAAAAAATGCAAATCACTAAACAAAGGGTATTTATTAAATGCAGTATATGAAATAGTTAAATAATAAAATATGTTTTAAATAGGATCAAAGGTTGTATGGTCATGATACACTGAGATCCTGGATGGCTTGGTTCGAGGCTTAACATAATTGTTATAAATATTGGAAATGGAAAATGAATGGGAGATATTTTTGTGGCACCAGTAAACCACTTCCACTGCGATGCTCTAAGAACACTAAACAAGGAGTTTGTACGGGGGACAGACTGACTGCTGGTTCATTATAAGAACACTAAACACATAGTTTGTACGGGGGACAGACAGACTGCTGGTTCATTATAAGAACACTAAACAAGGAGTTTGTACGGGGGACAGACTGACTGCTGGTTCATTATAAGAACACTAAACAAGGAGTTTGTACGGAGGACTGACTGACTGCTGGTTCATTATAAGAACACTAAACAAGGAGTTTGTACGGAGGACAGACAGACTGCTGGTTCATTATAAGAACACTAAACACATAGTTTGTACGGGGGACAGACTGACTGCTGGTTCATTATAAGAACACTAAACACATAGTTTGTACGGGGGACAGACTGACTGCTGGTTCATTATAAGAACACTAAACAAGGAGTTTGTACGGGGGACAGACTGACTGCTGGTTCATTATAAGAACACTAAACACATAGTTTGTACGGGGGACAGACAGACTGCTGGTTCATTATAAGAACACTAAACACATAGTTTGTACGGGGGACAGACAGACTGCTGGTTCATTATAAGAACACTAAACACATAGTTTGTACGGGGGACAGACAGACTGCTGGTTCATTATAAGAACACTAAACACATAGTTTGTACGGGGGACAGACAGACTGCTGGTTCATTATAAGAACACTAAACAAGGAGTTTGTACGGGGGACAGACAGACTGCTGGTTCATTATAAGAACACTAAACACATAGTTTGTACGGAGGACTGACTGACTGCTGGTTCATTATAAGAACACTAAACAAGGAGTTTGTACGGGGGACAGACAGACTGCTGGTTCATTATAAGAACACTAAACAAGGAGTTTGTACGGGGGACAGACAGACTGCTGGTTCATTATAAGAACACTAAACACATAGTTTGTACGGAGGACCGACTGACTGCTGGTTCATTATAAGAACACTAAACAAGGAGTTTGTACGGGGGACAGACAGACTGCTGGTTCATTATAAGAACACTAAACAAGGAGTTTGTACGGGGGACAGACAGACTGCTGGTTCATTATAAGAACACTAAACAAGGAGTTTGTACGGGGGACAGACAGACTGCTGGTTCATTATAAGAACACTAAACAAGGAGTTTGTACGGGGGACAGACAGACTGCTGGTTCATTATAAGAACACTAAACACATAGTTTGTACGGAGGACTGACTGACTGCTGGTTCATTATAAGAACACTAAACACATAGTTTGTACGGGGGACAGACAGACTGCTGGTTCATTATAAGAACACTAAACACATAGTTTGTACGGGGGACAGACAGACTGCTGGTTCATTATAAGAACACTAAACACATAGTTTGTACGGGGGACAGACAGACTGCTGGTTCATTATAAGAACACTAAACAAGGAGTTTGTACGGGGGACAGACTGACTGCTGGTTCATTATAAGAACACTAAACACATAGTTTGTACGGGGGACAGACTGACTGCTGGTTCATTATAAGAACACTAAACACATAGTTTGTACGGGGGACAGACTGACTGCTGGTTCATTATAAGAACACTAAACACATAGTTTGTACGGGGGACTGACTGACTGCTGGTTCATTATAAGAACACTAAACAAGGAGTTTGTACGGGGGACAGACAGACTGCTGGTTCATTATAAGAACACTAAACACATAGTTTGTACGGGGGACAGACAGACTGCTGGTTCATTATAAGAACACTAAACACATAGTTTGTACGGGGGACAGACAGACTGCTGGTTCATTATAAGAACACTAAACACATAGTTTGTACGGGGGACAGACAGACTGCTGGTTCATTATAAGAACACTAAACACATAGTTTGTACGGGGGACAGACAGACTGCTGGTTCATTATAAGAACACTAAACACATAGTTTGTACGGGGGACAGACAGACTGCTGGTTCATTATAAGACCACTAAACACATAGTTTGTACGGGGGACAGACAGACTGCTGGTTCATTATAAGAACACTAAACACATAGTTTGTACGGGGGACAGACAGACTGCTGGTTCATTATAAGAACACTAAACACATAGTTTGTACGGGGGACAGACTGACTGCTGGTTCATTATAAGAACACTAAACACATAGTTTGTACGGGGGACAGACTGACTGCTGGTTCATTATAAGAACACTAAACACATAGTTTGTACGGGGGACAGACAGACTGCTGGTTCATTATAAGAACACTAAACAAGGAGTTTGTACGGGGGACAGACAGACTGCTGGTTCATTATAAGAACACTAAACACATAGTTTGTACGGGGGACAGACAGACTGCTGGTTCATTATAAGAACACTAAACACATAGTTTGTACGGGGGACAGACAGACTGCTGGTTCATTATAAGAACACTAAACACATAGTTTGTACGGGGGACAGACAGACTGCTGGTTCATTATAAGAACACTAAACACATAGTTTGTACGGGGGACAGACAGACTGCTGGTTCATTATAAGAACACTAAACACATAGTTTGTACGGGGGACAGACAGACTGCTGGTTCATTATAAGAACACTAAACACATAGTTTGTACGGGGGACAGACAGACTGCTGGTTCATTATAAGAACACTAAACACATAGTTTGTACGGGGGACAGACAGACTGCTGGTTCATTATAAGAACACTAAACACATAGTTTGTACGGGGGACAGACTGACTGCTGGTTCATTATAAGAACACTAAACACATAGTTTGTACGGGGGACAGACAGACTGCTGGTTCATTATAAGAACACTAAACACATAGTTTGTACGGGGGACAGACAGACTGCTGGTTCATTATAAGAACACTAAACACATAGTTTGTACGGGGGACAGACAGACTGCTGGTTCATTATAAGAACACTAAACACATAGTTTGTACGGGGGACAGACAGACTGCTGGTTCATTATAAGAACACTAAACACATAGTTTGTACGGGGGACAGACAGACTGCTGGTTCATTATAAGAACACTAAACACATAGTTTGTACGGGGGACAGACAGACTGCTGGTTCATTATAAGAACACTAAACACATAGTTTGTACGGGGGACAGACAGACTGCTGGTTCATTATAAGAACACTAAACACAAAGTTTGTACGGGGGACAGACAGACTGCTGGTTCATTATAAGAACACTAAACACATAGTTTGTACGGGGGACAGACAGACTGCTGGTTCATTATAAGAACACTAAACACATAGTTTGTACGGGGGACAGACAGACTGCTGGTTCATTATAAGAACACTAAACACATAGTTTGTACGGGGGACAGACTGACTGCTGGTTCATTATAAGAACACTAAACACATAGTTTGTACGGGGGACAGACAGACTGCTGGTTCATTATAAGAACACTAAACACATAGTTTGTACGGGGGACAGACAGACTGCTGGTTCATTATAAGAACACTAAACACATAGTTTGTACGGGGGACAGACAGACTGCTGGTTCATTATAAGAACACTAAACACATAGTTTGTACGGGGGACAGACAGACTGCTGGTTCATTATAAGAACACTAAACACATAGTTTGTACGGGGGACAGACAGACTGCTGGTTCATTATAAGAACACTAAACACATAGTTTGTACGGGGGACAGACAGACTGCTGGTTCATTATAAGAACACTAAACACATAGTTTGTACGGGGGACAGACAGACTGCTGGTTCATTATAAGAACACTAAACACATAGTTTGTACGGGGGACAGACTGACTGCTGGTTCATTATAAGAACACTAAACACATAGTTTGTACGGGGGACAGACAGACTGCTGGTTCATTATAAGAACACTAAACACATAGTTTGTACGGGGGACAGACTGACTGCTGGTTCATTATAAGAACACTAAACACATAGTTTGTACGGGGGACAGACAGACTGCTGGTTCATTATAAGAACACTAAACACATAGTTTGTACGGGGGACAGACTGACTGCTGGTTCATTATAAGAACACTAAACACATAGTTTGTACGGGGGACAGACTGACTGCTGGTTCATTATAAGAACACTAAACACATAGTTTGTACGGGGGACAGACAGACTGCTGGTTCATTATAAGAACACTAAACACATAGTTTGTACGGGGGACAGACTGACTGCTGGTTCATTATAAGAACACTAAACACATAGTTTGTACGGGGGACAGACAGACTGCTGGTTCATTATAAGAACACTAAACACATAGTTTGTACGGGGGACAGACTGACTGCTGGTTCATTATAAGAACACTAAACACATAGTTTGTACGGGGGACAGACAGACTGCTGGTTCATTATAAGAACACTAAACACATAGTTTGTACGGGGGACAGACTGACTGCTGGTTCATTATAAGAACACTAAACACATAGTTTGTACGGGGGACAGACAGACTGCTGGTTCATTATAAGAACACTAAACACATAGTTTGTACGGGGGACAGACTGACTGCTGGTTCATTATAAGAACACTAAACACATAGTTTGTACGGGGGACAGACAGACTGCTGGTTCATTATAAGAACACTAAACACATAGTTTGTACGGGGGACAGACAGACTGCTGGTTCATTATAAGAACACTAAACACATAGTTTGTACGGGGGACAGACAGACTGCTGGTTCATTATAAGAACACTAAACACATAGTTTGTACGGGGGACAGACTGACTGCTGGTTCATTATAAGAACACTAAACACATAGTTTGTACGGGGGACAGACAGACTGCTGGTTCATTATAAGAACACTAAACACATAGTTTGTACGGGGGACAGACTGACTGCTGGTTCATTATAAGAACACTAAACACATAGTTTGTACGGGGGACAGACAGACTGCTGGTTCATTATAAGAACACTAAACACATAGTTTGTACGGGGGACAGACTGACTGCTGGTTCATTATAAGAACACTAAACACATAGTTTGTACGGGGGACAGACTGACTGCTGGTTCATTATAAGAACACTAAACACATAGTTTGTACGGGGGACAGACTGACTGCTGGTTCATTATAAGAACACTAAACACATAGTTTGTACGGGGGACAGACAGACTGCTGGTTCATTATAAGAACACTAAACACATAGTTTGTACGGGGGACAGACAGACTGCTAGTTCATTATAAGAACACTAAACACATAGTTTGTACGGGGGACAGACAGACTGCTGGTTCATTATAAGAACACTAAACACATAGTTTGTACGGGGGACAGACAGACTGCTGGTTCATTATAAGAACACTAAACACATAGTTTGTACGGGGGACAGACAGACAGACTGCTGGTTCATTATAAGAACACTAAACACATAGTTTGTACGGGGGACAGACAGACTGCTGGTTCATTATAAGAACACTAAACACATAGTTTGTACGGGGGACAGACAGACAGACTGCTGGTTCATTATAAGAACACTAAACACATAGTTTGTACGGGGGACTGACTGACTGCTGGTTCATTATAAGAACACTAAACACATAGTTAGTACGGGGGACAGACTGACTGCTGGTTCATTATAAGAACACTAAACACATAGTTTGTACGGGGGACAGACAGACTGCTGGTTCATTATAAGAACACTAAACACATAGTTTGTACGGGGGACAGACAGACTGCTGGTTCATTATAAGAACACTAAACACATAGTTTGTACGGGGGACAGACAGACTGCTGGTTCATTATAAGAACACTAAACACATAGTTTGTACGGGGGACAGACTGACTGCTGGTTCATTATAAGAACACTAAACACATAGTTTGTACGGGGGACAGACAGACTGCTGGTTCATTATAAGAACACTAAACACATAGTTTGTACGGGGGACAGACTGACTGCTGGTTCATTATAAGAACACTAAACACATAGTTTGTACGGGGGACAGACAGACTGCTGGTTCATTATAAGAACACTAAACACATAGTTTGTACGGGGGACAGACAGACTGCTGGTTCATTATAAGAACACTAAACACATAGTTTGTACGGGGGACAGACAGACTGCTGGTTCATTATAAGAACACTAAACACATAGTTTGTACGGGGGACAGACTGACTGCTGGTTCATTATAAGAACACTAAACACATAGTTTGTACGGGGGACAGACAGACTGCTGGTTCATTATAAGAACACTAAACACATAGTTTGTACGGGGGACAGACTGACTGCTGGTTCATTATAAGAACACTAAACACATAGTTTGTACGGGGGACAGACAGACTGCTGGTTCATTATAAGAACACTAAACACATAGTTTGTACGGGGGACAGACTGACTGCTGGTTCATTATAAGAACACTAAACACATAGTTTGTACGGGGGACAGACAGACTGCTGGTTCATTATAAGAACACTAAACACATAGTTTGTACGGGGGACAGACAGACTGCTGGTTCATTATAAGAACACTAAACACATAGTTTGTACGGGGGACA
The DNA here is from genome assembly GCF_963921795.1 of Nannobrachium achirus. Classification (NCBI taxonomy): domain Eukaryota; kingdom Metazoa; phylum Chordata; class Actinopteri; order Myctophiformes; family Myctophidae; genus Nannobrachium; species Nannobrachium achirus. The sequence goes on from NC_137817.1 coordinate 2,396,860, forward strand.
GACAGACTGCTGGTTCATTATAAGAACACTAAACACATAGTTTGTACGGGGGACAGACAGACTGCTGGTTCATTATAAGAACACTAAACACATAGTTTGTACGGGGGACAGACAGACTGCTGGTTCATTATAAGAACACTAAACACATAGTTTGTACGGGGGACAGACTGACTGCTGGTTCATTATAAGAACACTAAACACATAGTTTGTACGGGGGACAGACAGACTGCTGGTTCATTATAAGAACACTAAACACATAGTTTGTACGGGGGACAGACAGACTGCTGGTTCATTATAAGAACACTAAACACATAGTTTGTACGGGGGACAGACAGACTGCTGGTTCATTATAAGAACACTAAACACATAGTTTGTACGGGGGACAGACAGACTGCTGGTTCATTATAAGAACACTAAACACATAGTTTGTACGGGGGACAGACAGACTGCTGGTTCATTATAAGAACACTAAACACATAGTTTGTACGGGGGACAGACAGACTGCTGGTTCATTATAAGAACACTAAACACATAGTTTGTACGGGGGACAGACAGACTGCTGGTTCATTATAAGAACACTAAACACATAGTTTGTACGGGGGACAGACAGACTGCTGGTTCATTATAAGAACACTAAACACATAGTTTGTACGGGGGACAGACAGACTGCTGGTTCATTATAAGAACACTAAACACATAGTTTGTACGGGGGACAGACAGACTGCTGGTTCATTATAAGAACACTAAACACATAGTTTGTACGGGGGACAGACTGACTGCTGGTTCATTATAAGAACACTAAACACATAGTTTGTACGGGGGACAGACAGACTGCTGGTTCATTATAAGAACACTAAACACATAGTTTGTACGGGGGACAGACAGACTGCTGGTTCATTATAAGAACACTAAACACATAGTTTGTACGGGGGACAGACAGACTGCTGGTTCATTATAAGAACACTAAACACATAGTTTGTACGGGGGACAGACAGACTGCTGGAGCTGCAGGTTAGCAGGAAGAATGATTCACACAGATCAAGGGAACAAGCAGAATGAACGGTTGGTTGAATTACTCAACACCGCCTACAGTTGTCTACTCAGCCACTGGCGTGTGCACAACACTGTCACTGCACTGTGTCTACAACACTGTCACTGCACTGTGTGTACAACACTGTCACTGCACTGTGTGCACAACACTGTCACTGCACTGTGTGTACAACACTGTCACTGCACTGTGTGTACAACACTGTCACTGCACTGTGTGCACAACACTGTCACTGCACTGTGTGTACAACACTGTCTCTGCACTGTGTGTACAACACTGTCTCACTGCACTGTGTGTACAACACTGTCACTGCACTGTGTGCACAACACTGTCACTGCACTGTGTGCACAACACTGTCACTGCACTGTGTGTACAACACTGTCACTGCACTGTGTGTACAACACTGTCTCTGCACTGTGTGCACAACACTGTCACTGCACTGTGTGCACAACACTGTCACTGCACTGTGTGCACAACACTGTCTCTGCACTGTGTGCACAACACTGTCACTGCACTGTGTGCACAACACTGTCTCTGCACTGTGTGCACAACACTGTCTCTGCACTGTGTCTACAACACTGTCACTGCACTGTGTGCACAACACTGTCACTGCACTGTGTGCACAACACTGTCACTGCACTGTGTGCACAACACTGTCACTGCACTGTGTGCACAACACTGTCTCTGCACTGTGTGTACAACACTGTCTCACTGCATTGTGTGTACAACACTGTCACTGCACTGTGTGTACAACACTGTCACTGCACTGTGTGTACAACACTGTCTCACTGCACTGTGTGTACAACACTGTCACTGCACTGTGTGTACAACACTGTCACTGCACTGTGTGCACAACACTGTCACTGCACTGTGTGCACAACACTGTCACTGCACTGTGTGCACAACACTGTCTCTGCACTGTGTGTACAACACTGTCTCACTGCACTGTGTGTACAACACTGTCACTGCACTGTGTGTACAACACTGTCACTGCACTGTGTGTACAACACTGTCACTGCACTGTGTGTACAACACTGTCTCACTGCACTGTGTGTACAACACTGTCACTGCACTGTCTGTACAACACTGTCTCACTGCACTGTGTGTACAACACTGTCACTGCACTGTGTGCACAACACTGTCACTGCACTGTGTGCACAACACTGTCACTGCACTGTGTGCACAACACTGTCTCTGCACTGTGTGTACAACACTGTCTCACTGCACTGTGTGTACAACACTGTCACTGCACTGTGTGTACAACACTGTCACTGCACTGTGTGTACAACACTGTCTCACTGCACTGTGTGTACAACACTGTCACTGCACTGTGTGTACAACACTGTCTCACTGCACTGTGTGTACAACACTGTCTCTGCACTGTGTGTACAACACTGTCTCTGCACTGTGTGTACAACACTGTCTCTGCACTGTGTGTACAACACTGTCACTGCACTGTGTGTACAACACTGTCTCTGCACTGTGTGTACAACACTGTCTCTGCACTGTGTGTACAACACTGTCTCTGCACTGTGTGTACAACACTGTCTCTGCACTGTGTGTACAACACTGTCACTGCACTGTGTGTACAACACTGTCACTGCACTGTGTGTACAACACTGTCACTGCACTGTGTGTACAACACTGTCACTGCACTGTGTGCACAACACTGTCTCACTGCAGGCAAGTGAAGAGACCTTGATTACTGATTCACTGAACAACTACTGAAGGGGGGAGAGAGACAGAGAGAGAGAGAGACGTAGTGTGCCCCTGAGAAGGGTCAAGTGTGCCCCTTGAAACTGCTTGAAAGCCAGTATTGTATTTATCATTTTAAAAATGATTTAAACTAGTGAAAACAGCCGACAAGCACACAGCCTACAAGCAGTAGCCTGACTGCTAAGTCAGTCTCAATCACACACTTCGTTTTGGGATTTGAGTCTGAAACTGGGGACGGAGATTCTACTTCGCCGGGCGCGGGGTAAAGCCTATTGACGTCACACACACACACACACACACATACACACACACACACCAACGCGACGGCGACGTGGCGTGACATTGCAAAAATACGTTATTTCTCATAACATATTATATGTCTGCATGTTTACGTTAGTGCAAAATGGTATTAAAACGTGATGAAACAGCACTATTGCATCGTTTATTAAAATAATACGAGTCGAGTCTGACTCCGCCATGACAGTTTTCACGGACCAATCAGAGTCCACTAGACTCTCACGTGGGCAGAGGACACCAATCAGAGTCCACGAGCGAGTCTCACGTGAGCTCAAGAGCTCTGTTTGGAGGGGGCTGGGACCGGAGCAGCCAAGCCACGTGCCCCAAGCATACAACCCTGATTGGCCCATTCAATTCGCCCGCTCTAAGGGCGCCTTCAAAATAGATTAAAATATGTGCAGTTTCAGTCCACACTACAAACCACCCACCAGCAGGGGGTGGTGATGTGCGGACTGAAGTGTCAGGCTATACAAGCAGTGCTTGTAGATCTGCTGTTTTCACTACTGTTGTGCGACAACCTTGTATGATGAAGCAGGGCTTTACTTTGCGAAGAAACGTACACATTTGAAACTTGTTTCTTCCCGACAGTGACGATATTCACACCCCCGTATTATGTTGGTGTGCCCATGGATTCTTGGGACATGAAAAGTGTGCCCATGCAGAAAAAAGGTTGAGAAACACTGGACTAGAGAGAGAGAGAGCATGTGATAAATACAAACACATCAGAGAGGAATACTACCCTAAATTCATACAAATAACAAAAACAAAGATACAGTTTGACTCCATCCAGGCAATCCCCCTGTTTACTAGGTGAGAAAGCTCAATGTTCAAGGTTGGCAGCAAAACATGTAGCAGCCTGTCACAAAATGAGGGACAACGGGTGAACACTATAAGTGTTGAACACAATGAATAGACTAATGTCATTTTGCTTATATTTTTCTTTGTTTTGTTCATATTGATTGTTCTGATTTTGAATATGTATTATTTATATAATCATTTTGTATCATACTGTATGTAATGCTTTGGCAATGTAAGAATGAATGCTTGTCATGCCAATAAAGCAAATTTGAATTTGAATTTGAATTTGAATTTGAATTTGAGAGAGAGAGAGAGAGAGAGAGAGAGGTTTTTAGAGAGAGGGCGAGATCATTTAGCGACCTACAACCGGGTCGCGACGTGGTCGGTAGTTTTCAGCGACCGGGTCGCAAAATCGAGCGACCGGGTCGCTAAATGGAGCGACCGGGTCGCTAAATCACCGACCGCGGCACTAAAGCGAGCGACCGGGTCGCTAAATGGAGCGACCGGGTCGCTAAATCACCGACCGCGGCACTAAAGCGAGCGACCGGGTCGCTAAATCGACCGACTGGGACGCTAATTCCATCGACCGGGACGCTAATTCCACCGACTGGGACGCTAATCCAGCGACCGGGTAGGTAAATCCACCGACCGGTGGTCGCTTCCACCGACCTACTAACCCTAACCCTAACCCTAACCCTAAACCTAACCTCAGTAACCTTACCTCAGTTAGGCTAACCTGCCACGCAACCTCCCGACCGTTACCTCAGTTAGGCTAACCTGCCACGCAACCTCCCGACTGGGTCGCTAAATCACCGACCGCGTCGCTAAATCACCGACCGCGTTGCTAAAGCGAGCGACCGGGTCGCTAAATCGACCGACTGGGGCGCAAAATCTTCCGACCGGGTCGCTAAATCTACCGACCTAAAACTGCAGGCAGGTCGGTAGATTTAGCGACCGGGTCGGTCGATTTAGCGGCGCGGTCGGTGATTTAGCGACCCGGTCGCTCGATTTAGCGACCCGGTCGCTGAAAACTACCGACCACGTCGCGACCCGGTTGTAGGTCGCTAAATGATCTCGCTCCTACTGGGTTTTTATGCAAATCTCACAACATCCAGCTGTGCCAATTAAACCAGTGGTTCTCAAACTCTTTTGGAGACAGTACCACCTTATAGTGATTTCTGGAGCCATACCCCCTTCCCCTGAACACCTTATAGTGATCTCTGGAGCCATACCCCCTTTCCCTGAACACCTTATAGTGATCTCTGGAGCCATACCCCCTTCCCCTGAACACCTTATAGTGATCTCTGGAGCCATACCCCCTTCCCCTGAACACCTTATAGTGATCTCTGGAGCCATACCCCCTTCCCCTGAACACCTTATAGTGATCTCTGGAGCCATACCCCCTTCCCCTGAACACCTTATAGTGATCTCTGGAGCCATACCCCCTTCCCCTGAACACCTTATAGTGATCTCTGGAGCCATACCCCCTTCCCCTGAACACCTTATAGTGATCTCTGGAGCCATACCCCCTTCCCCTGAACACCTTATAGTGATCTCTGGAGCCATACCCCCTTCCCCTGAACACCTTATAGTGATCTCTGGAGCCATACCCCCTTCCCCTGAACACCTTATAGTGATCTCTGGAGCCATACCCCCTTCCCCTGAACACCTTATAGTGATCTCTGGAGCCATACCCCCTTCCCCTGAACACCTTATAGTGATCTCTGGAGCCATACCCCCTTCCCCTGAACACCTTATAGTGATCTCTGGAGCCATACCCCCTTCCCCTGAACACCTTATAGTGATCTCTGGAGCCATACCCCCTTCCCCTGAACACCTTATAGTGATCTCTGGAGCCATACCCCCTTCCCCTGAACACCTTATAGTGATCTCTGGAGCCATACCCCCTTCCCCTGAACACCTTATAGTGATCTCTGGAGCCATACCCCCTTCCCCTGAACACCTTATAGTGATCTCTGGAGCCATACCCCCTTCCCCTGAACACCTTATAGTGATCTCTGGAGCCATACCCCCTTCCCCTGAACACCTTATAGTGATCTCTGGAGCCATACCCCCTTCCCCTGAACACCTTATAGTGATCTCTGGAGCCATACCCCCTTCCCCTGAACACCTTATAGTGATCTCTGGAGCCATACCCCCTTCCCCTGAACACCTTATAGTGATCTCTGGAGCCATACCCCCTTCCCCTGAACACCTTATAGTGATCTCTGGAGCCATACCCCCTTCCCCTGAACACCTTATAGTGATCTCTGGAGCCATACCCCCTTCCCATGAACACCTTATAGTGATCTCTGGAGCCATACCCCCTTCCCCTGAACACCTTATAGTGATCTCTGGAGCCATACCCCCTTCCCCTGAACACCTTATAGTGATCTCTGGAGCCATACCCCCTTCCCCTGAACACCTTATAGTGATCTCTGGAGCCATACCCCCTTCCCCTGAACACCTTATAGTGATCTCTGGAGCCATACCCCCTTCCCCTGAACACCTTATAGTGATCTCTGGAGCCATACCCCCTTCCCCTGAACACCTTATAGTGATCTCTGGAGCCATACCCCCTTCCCCTGAACACCTTATAGTGATCTCTGGAGCCATACCCCCTTCCCCTGAACACCTTATAGTGATCTCTGGAGCCATACCCCCTTCCCCTGAACACCTTATAGTGATCTCTGGAGCCATACCCCCTTCCCCTGAACACCTTATAGTGATCTCTGGAGCCATACCCCCTTCCCCTGAACACCTTATAGTGATCTCTGGAGCCATACCCCCTTCCCCTGAACACCTTATAGTGATCTCTGGAGCCATACCCCCTTCCCCTGAACACCTTATAGTGATCTCTGGAGCCATACCCCCTTCCCCTGAACACCTTATAGTGATCTCTGGAGCCTAGTACCCCCTTCCCCTGAATACAGCATTTGGCTTAGAAAATGCCCACCAAAAGTCCAGTTCCAAGGCCAATATGTTCGAAATAGAACAACATAATAGCAAATAAACATTGCTTCCTATTCAATAACAGTTGTACAGTTGACCTGCTCATCTGTAACAGTTTACAGATGAGCAGGTCCACACAAAGAGTCAGTGTTGTGTCATTGGCCAGAATAGTAAATACATCATTTCCATTTTCTCCCTACGTGATAAAAAACACTCAGGATAATCGTATCGTGGAGATTTAATTTAACGTGATATCATCCTCCATCATGCACTGGAATCAATTCACCTTTTATTTGCCAAGCTGCATATCCGCTACCATTTAAACACCATGTAATTTATTGGTAAAAGGTATTTATAATATACATACTTGATACATACTTGATACAGTCTTTTTAGCCGATCTACAAGCTCACAGCACGTCGCGTTGCTATTTTTTGGCAAACGTTCCGCCGCAGGATAATGGAAGCTGATCTACAAGCTTGTAGATCAGCTATTTTCGGCAAAGAGGTTTGGTGTAGAGGGGGAAAAAAGCAGACCAAGTACTGCTCTCAAACGCTCCATGTTTCTAATTTCTATCAGCAGTGGTGAAGGTGTCAACACATGGACTAAGTTTATTAAGTATTGACGTTTCAAGTGGTTAAATATCTGAAAACACAAATTGACAAGAATCCAAAATACACTGATGATTGTGCTGTCAAACGATGAAACTAAATGGAATCTATGAACAGGTTGTGGGGGTCCCTGCTTCATCTCTCTCTCAACTAAGGGGTCCTTGGCCCTGTCGTAGATTAGAGTTTATCATGATTGATTATGTGTGACGTTATAGAGTAGATCATGTATTCATTGATTATATTAATATCTAGGTCTGTATGATGATACTAATAGATAGGAGTAGAGAGGCCTCCCTCCAGGACAGTGTTTTCAGGTATACTGTTTACCCTGCAGCCATCCAAGGCATGTCCCGCCCAGGTGTCAGCGTGCTACACATGGCCTGTTTCACGGCCACACGGCAGAATGTTCACAGGAACACATGGTAGCGCGTCCTGTTTGTCTGACTCCTTCTCATGACCCTGCATGGATCTGTCCTGTGAAAGACCTGGCTTTGCACGAACACAGAGACAGGCCTCACTGTGTGCTTCTTCACAACACTAAACCTTATTCCATGTTCTCACCTCAAGCTGCCCTCTCTGCAAGGTGGAGGAGATAGCAGCGAATGTTGCATTCTTATAGGGTCTGTATCTATCCAAACGCACAGAGAGCAGGGGTGGGCAACTTTGATGATGGCGAGGGCCACTATATTTCCACCTTCACTGCAGAGGGCCACTTTGCATATTTGTCATATCTCATACAAAAGAAGCACAAATAGCAGATCTGCAGGCTCAAATCGCGATCAAAACGTGCGATGCGTTTTGAGCTTGTAGACCGGCTATTGTTGCTGATTTCAAACACATCTAGTTATATACTCATGTTAACTTCATGAACCTAAATACAAATAACTTGGACATAAAAAAATACATTTTAATACTACTATACTAGTCATTAAGTTACTAATATAGACTGATGGAATTAAAGCATGTTTGGAATTGCAACAGCTGAAATCAGTAATATATCAGTATTCCGGTATTAACCTGCGGGCCACATTAAGTGAAGGTGGGGGCCGCATGTGGCCCCCGGGCCGCCAGTTGCCCATGTATGAGTTAGGGGTTCAGAGTCTTGCTCAAGGACTCTTCGGGGTGGGCCATATTAACCAACATGTTGGCTCCTACAGGAGTTAAGGCCCTTTCCCACTGGGTGTGATAACGATAAATAATGGTGTTTTTCAATTGAAGTGGATGGTAGTTGGTAAAAGATGGACATATCGTTATCGCACCCAGTGGGAAAGGGCCTTTACTGTGTAGGCCACTTGGTTCTCAAAGTGGGACCCAGGGCATGAGGGGGTTCCAGGGGGTCCCAACAGGAGGAACCGTTTAAAATAGCCAATATACAAGGTTACAAGCCTACAAAGTGACACGTGGTGAGCTTGCTGATCAGCTATTTTGGACAAATCTCTTAGGGAGAATTACAATATCTTTCTAGATGGGAGTCTGGCTAAATAAATGCCAATGGTACATTCAAACAGATAGAGAAAGGTATCTGTAATGAAGCAGACAGCCCGGAACACTCCAAGTTAGATGAAGGCTTTTAGGTGCACGGCTCAAAAAAGCATATGAGAAAGAAGTAGTCGCCAGCACTCAAGGAATCTCCTTTTTACATGATTTTATTTACCTCAATGGACAGAGTGTAGCCAACGGACGCGTTTCGACCCTGTGGTTTTCTTCAGCGTTGTATATATGATACAGCATTCCTTGAGTGCTGGCGACTACTTCGTTCTCAACTTCTCATACATTCAAACAGAGCCTTTTACCAGAGTGCTTTTCAATATGCATTACACACACACACACACACACACACACACACACACACACACACACACACACACACACACACACACACACACACACACACACACACACACACACACACACACACACACACACACACACACACACACACACACACACACACACACACACACACACACACACACACAGCAGAGGAAACCATGCAAGGCACAAACCTACTCACAGCAGCAGTTAGGGGTTCAGTGTCTGTCTTGCTCAAGGACTCTAACCCAGGGAGCCTGGAATTGAACCAGGATTCCACAAATCCACACTAGAAGCCACACTACCACATGAGCCACTTCCACCCCTAGTGAATTTAACTGTGGGCTCGCTCCAGCAAAAACACACTTGTCTCCATTGGAATCCTACTACTAACACATTCTTTGAGCTAGAAATTGTATTCCGCTTTACGCAGTTATTATGGCTTGTACTTTTCTTTTTATAATCTTTAAAAGAAATAAATGATAACACATAAACAGCGAGGAATCCGCTGGGGAATACATTCTGTCTTAACATCTATATTACTGCTTGGGCTTGAGCTGAATCCAAAGTCTGTCCAAGGAGGCATTTTCTACTCTACATATTATATTTGGGTGTTATCAGCGATCCCACGCAGTTTCTGCAGGAGCTGCTTTTTCTAGTTACAATTACTGTACATATAAATTTGGGGGTCCTTGACAGTGAACATGTTAGACAAGCACTGACGTTGGATCCTTCATACGATCAGACAGACCCCAGGCTGAGTGATTCACCGTTTTATAAGCGATTTATAATAATCAAGGTAAAACACACACATAGAACATACAGTACATACATACAGCGTAGCGTCTCAGTAAACTATAGGATCGTAGAACGCAGAGAGACAGCGTAGCGTCTCAGTAAACTATAGGATCATAGAACGCAGAGAGACAGCGTAGCGTCTCAGTAAACTATAGGATCATAGAACGCAGAGAGACAGCGTAGCGTCTCAGTAAACTATAGGATCATAGAACGCAGAGAGACAGCGTAGCGTCTCAGTAAACTATAGGATCATAGAACGCAGAGAGACAGCGTAGCGTCTCAGTAAACTATAGGATCATAGGTAAACACATGGGCTTGGCATCGGATCTCATTTCAAGTTTTGCATAAAACTGCATGGTCGCCCAGGCCAGGTGGAGGTAGAGTCTTAAGCCCCTATCATAGTAGGCACCGCGGTGATAAGCTATCCACCGCGGTGTAGTCTTTTTTAAATAAAACTACAACATTACGTCATTACTCGCGGTGAAGAGCTTTCCACCGCGAACCCCGACACATCTCTCTGTTTTTTACTATCAGACAGATCGGCCCATCACCCCGTTCACTGATTGGTCGATCTAGACCGGTCAGTCACAGTGATAGGACTTCACCGTGACTGACTGTGATGGCCTCCACTTGTTTTATCACTTTAGGATTATAAATTTGCAGTGGTAGGCTCTTCACCGCAGACTCTGATAGAGGCTTTACACCACATGCCTGCAGTTACAGCAGGTATTTATTAGTGGGAATCAGACTCTGATAGAGGCTTTACACCACATGCCTGCAGTTACAGGAGGTATTTATTAGTGGGAATCAAGCCAGGGAATCTGTGATGCACTGTTGACCTCCTGACATGTTGATGTGCTTATGAGATCAACCACAACACCACACACCACTGATAAACACATCAACCAGGACCTGATGCTGTCCTGTCTAGGGCTGTCACAATTATTACATAATCGTCTAATCGTGATTATTTGACATTATCGCAATTATTTTGTCATAATCGTCATAATCGTGAATGTTGAAAGATTTCTGAAATAGTGGAAATAGCAGATCTACAATGTGTTGTGAGCTTGTAGATCTGCTATTTCCACTATCAAAGTTTTTCTTTTTTTTAAGTAAGTTGTCAAATATGTCAGTAATTTCTTTGTATATTTAGGTTATGTGTCATATCTACCATGTACAACTTCAAAGCCTAAAAGCCAAATAGAAATGTAATTATCAACGACAAAAACACAATTAAATCGTTAATCGCCAATTATTTGAGTGACAATTAATCGTCATGTAAAATGTCATATCGTGACAGCCCTAGTCCTGTCCTGTCCTGTCCTGTTCTGTTGTCTGCTGCACAAAATACTACACATATTATAAGCTAGTAGAAGCTCGCAGCGCAGCCCAAAGTGACACGCTGTGAGCTTGTAGGCCTACAGTATATCTGCCATTGTTCAGTAGCCAATGTATATACGGATAATGTGGCTAAAATCATTGTGATGCTGTTTTAACACATTTAGCTGGGGACCCCCGGTAGACCCCCCACCACCCCAAGGACCCCCGGTAGACCCCCCCACCTCCAAGGACCCCCGGTAGACCCCCCCCACCACCCCCAAGGACCCCTAGGGTTCACCACTCTGAGAACCACTGGTGTATAACTAATACATATCAAGACATGGACCTACTGTACTCTGTACCGGTTCCCTTGAACATAAAAAAGCTGAGAAAAACACAGATCTAAATCAAAACATCATGTATTTTACAGACAGACAGACAGACAGACAGACAGTGCAGTTCCAGGTTGTTTGAGCTTCTTCTTGGCAGCCAGTCACTCAGTCAGAGATCCTTGGTGTTGGCAGAGCAGAGCCAGCAGGCCTCTGGCCTTTTCAAACAGCAGCCTGTTATAGCCAGTATTTATTTACTTTATGTCCGTCTAGCTCTACCCTGTTGCAACACAACTACTGTATATTAACCACTGAAGCACTGGCCTGGGCCTTGGTCATAGGATGAAAGACTATCTTTGGCTGTCTAGCTGGGCTATACAGTATGTTGTAGGCCAGGGGTGCCCACACTTTTTTGACGTGAGATCTACTTTTACAATGACAAGCTCAACATGATCTACCCATCCAACATGTTTTAGCTGAGGGCCTGAGGGAGGCTATAGCAGCACTGGCAAACACTCACTGTAAGGGGGAAATACATGGGAAATACTGGGGGAAATGTCTTCATCCCATCCCATTCTGTATGGAAGTGGTAGGTTTTGGGGTTCTTTGTAATGCTACTGACTCTTGATGTCATATTGCCTTTTTTTATATATATTATTTATATATAGAGGCATGTCATGTGGTCTACCTGCACACCCTTGGTGATCTACTGGTAGATCACCATCTACCTTTTGGGCACCCCTGTTGTAGGCTGTACTTTCACTATTTGTTGAAAACCTTTGCCTATAATGACATAATAGAGAATATACAGGCAGGCTTAGCTCCTTTCAGAACCACTCGCTCCGCGGCTATGCTGCTCTGAGATGTGGTTCCTGCTCACAGCATGACCACATGAGGTTTCTCTGGGGGGTAGTTCACCAGGTTATCAACCGCTCTTACTGTCACCAAGCATTGTATCCCAAAAAAAAATGGTCCTATACCCGTCTCTTGCATCTCTACTTTTTTAGCGGCGGGGGTAATCCAATCGATTTGTTGAAACAATACTTTAAAAACGCTCACTTTGTCAGCCCGCTCTGTGTTTTTTTGTCATTCTGTTGCCATTTCTCGCGGGGAAATCTCGCGACACGCTCCCATTTCTCGCTTGAGATTAATGGCGTGGTTTAGTTGTTGCTTCCGTAACATTTCACTGGGAAAACACAGACCGGAAAACATGTTGGCAACAAAATGAGGGACCCTGGCACTAAATCTTCTCAAACCAGGGGGTCCACGGCCCAACAAACCAGGGTGGGGGTACACGGTCCAACAAACCAGGGGGTCCACGGCTCAAACCAGGGCGTCCACGGCCCAACAAACCAGGGTGGGGGTCCACGGCCCAACAAACCAGGGGGTCCACGGCCCAACAAACCAGGGTGGGGGTCCACGGCCCAACAAACCAGGGGGTCCACGGCCCAACAAACCAGGGGGTCCACGGCCCAACAAACCAGGGGGTCCACGGCCCAACAAAAAAGTTCAAAACGTTTGAAAGTATACAGAAGATCTACAAGCTCACGTGCGACGCGTTGTGAGCTTGCTGTTTGTAGATCTGCTATATGGTATAAAATAGGGCTATTAGTTGTTTGTATGTTTTATAATATTATAATTTATATCTGCAAAGTATCTAGTAACTGAGGTTTTCAAATAATGGAGTAAAAGTACAATATTTGGATCCGAGATTAGTGTTTGTTTGATAGATTGATTGAAGACTTTATTAGAAGTTTGCATAGGAAAAGGTACAGTTTCATGACAGTACAGTTCACTGGTACAAGGTCAACTAAAAGGAGATCCTAGAAAAGACTAAGCTTATTTCCACAGGAAACCATTGAAGTATCTCATATAACATTGAATGACAGATGGATAGAACACAGTACTATGCAGTAGATATAGTCAGGAAAAAAAGGGAAAACATTTTAAAAAACAATTAAAGAAAAAGTAAAAATAAAAACATACAGTATAGGTAAACACATAGAAGGGTCAGGGCTGGGCTATGTTTGTTTTTACCAGTGGAGAATTGGAGTAGAAGTAAAAGTATTGGAAATTGGAAATACTCAAGTAAAGTACAAATAATACCTTACTTAAGTAAAAGTACTTAGTTACTTTACACCACTGTGTGTAGTCTGTCTGTATGAGTGTCGTGCAGAACTTTGGTCCAACTGCTGTAGTAGTAGTAAGTGTAGCCTACTGTAAAGAGGATCGTTACTAAACACAGCAGTAGGATACAGTAGGACACATTGTATCGGCTCAGGCTCAGTAGGCTAGGCTACATAGTATCGGTAGGTTAGGACGGTAGGCTATAGTATCGGGTAGGTAGGGTAGAGTAGGTACTCACTCAAACACAGCGTCAAGTAGAGCAGCAGTACGGTGTTCAGAGAGGTTGTTGGACTGATCCCTTTGGTCCTGCGGTTCGCCTGGTCCCCGTGGTGGTGAGCTCTCATGGCTGTCTGGGTGAAGGAGCGGTGGTTCCGATCAATAAAGACTCGATCCTCTCGTCGCCTCAGAGCCGTAATGAAGAGCCGTCCATGTTGTTGTGTCATGACTGACTCACACCACCGTGTGTGTGTGTGTGTGTGTGTGTGTGTGTGTGTGTGTGTGTGTAGGATTACCTGACAAACAGGTGGATCAGGAAGTAGACGCAGCAGCTGCATATGGTCAAAAGGAAATATACTACTACTGCTATCTATATACATATATATAGACCTATTCTTCTTTTTTTTTTTTTTTGCAGCCAATAAAGCGTTGCCTTCCTCCTATAAATCCTTGTTTTGAGTGGTCTCATGTAATATTGTAATATTTTGAAATATGGACTTTTGATATTCATGAGCTGTATATGCTATAAAAATTTAAATATTTAAAAAAAAAAGGTTTGGAATAATTTGCTGAATTTGCTATTGAACAGGAGTGTCTGGTATGTGAAAAATGAAAGAGATATGGGACAGCGTTCTGATGTATTATGATCCTGTCAACAAAGTCTTATGATATTTAAAACTCAGGGGCGTCACAAGGGAGGGAAAGTGGGACTGAGTTACTGGGGCCCAAGGTGCATGGAGGGGCCTAGTCTTTAGCTACTGAAAAATAGATCTACAAGCTCACAGCACGGCTGCGAGCTTGTTGATCTGCTATTTTTGAAAAGTCGTGAAGATGTGTGCAAATCTTTGAATATATATATTTTTTTTAAATAACTACTAAAAAATACATATTTTGAGATGGGGGGGTCCGTGGCCAAATACATTTTGGGGGTCCTTCACATGAATCCGTTTGAGCAGAACTGACATAGAAACATAGGTTTTTCAAAAACCCTTAACAGGATGTGAAACATTCAAAGACTTGCACACATTTTTACGATTTTTCAAAAGCAGCAGATCTACAATATCTATATCTGCTATTTTTCAATAGTTAAAGCACAAATAAATAACGCACAATAATGCGTTCCCAGTCTAAATGGGTTAAACCCCCTCCCCCCTTTTCATCACTAAACCATCGTTTTCTGGGGCCATTTTTAGCCCAAGGATGTTTTTTGTGCAAAACAAATGCTTGCAATGGATTCAGAATCATGACAAACCCCTAGATAGACCCTCACATCCTACTTAAATACCCAGAAGAAAAAAAAGATTCTGGGTATTTTCCTCCTGTATAGAAAGTCGATGGGAGCCCAACTTGATTTGGCCCACTGTGGCGACCCCAAAGGTCGCCGACTCGGGAGCCTTAGCTAAATCATTAGAGCATGCCCTGAGCTACATCTGTGCAACATTTGGCGCTTTTAGACTAATATAACGCGAAATGGCCGTGTTATCTCCCTAATGCCCCCGACTACATAGTTCCCTGGTAACGTTGGCATGGTATAGCGTTTGTGTTTCACAGTGTTGTACAGTACAACATTACTATACTGTACGCTGGCTTATTGCCATCATTCATCAACTGCAGAAAGACTCAGAGAAGCCAACTGGCTTCTCTCCAGAACATGTGGTCTCATGTCTGTCACAACCCTGGAGTTATGAGATTATATCTACAACATGTTGGTGGAATAACCACACGTGTGTGCGTCGAGTGCGTGTGTGTGTGTGCGCGCAGTGTGTGTGTGTGTGTGTGTGTGTGTGTGTGTGTGTGTGTGTGTGTGTGTGTACGCGCGCACGTGTGTGTGTGCACACGTTCAATTCAGATCAATTCAATTCAATTCAATTCAAGTGAATCCCATTCAATGCTATTCATAGGAGCTTTATTGGCATGAGAACATATTTCCCAAAGCAAGCATCAAATAAAAACAGTCAATTATTGTACAACTAAAAGCAAATAAAGAATTGTGTCACATTGCAATTACAGTTTTTCACGACCTTAACTTCATGAACCTATTGCTTGCCCCGATTTGGCACTACTTCACACTCCCTTTTCTGCATTACACTCAGATTTTATTTCTTTACACTCCAATCTTTTTATATTTTGTGCCCATCTCTGACCGGAGGCATGATGCCTAAATCTACTGTAAATCATGTACCCAAATAAAACTTTTTGGATGCATATTTGTGTTTTATGTTTGACTATATAAAAAATGTTGGCCAACACTGAGTCATTTTACAAAAGGAGAAATAGCTCATTCTCCAGGGTCAATGTCATTCATATGGTGTGTTCCAATTCAATGGTATGTTTTCAATTTTGCACTCCAGTGTGCAGCAAATGCTTAGTTGTGTGTACTGCATGAATGGTATGTGTCATTTGAAAATATGGCGTGTGTACCAATTAAATGAAAACACAAGTCCATTTTGTGAACACAGTTAAGTGATTTGATGGCAAAGTGATCATCTTGGGAAGGGAGTGTGAGGTTTAGCATTCTGTGTGTGAGGTTTTCAGTTTTGTGTGTGCAGTTTTGAGAATGCCGTTATTGTAGTGAAAAACGTGTAACAATCGTGAAAAACTGTAACTTAGTAAAAACAACCTCACACATTTAGGCCATGGTACAGTAGCTTGTTATAGACCTTTTGTATCAAATGGCATACATTTTTTTCAGGATCTTGCGATTAAAACATTGTGGGACAAATATCAATGTATTAAAAGTATAGTATAACACAAATAGCATCAGTTTTATATCTTCTGTGTGGGAGGTCACCTGGGTGCAACCATGAACACACAATGATTGGTTTATTCCATCCTCCTTCTGTCATAACAGCTCACACATCTCTGCTGTGTTTGCACGAGGCAGCACATTTTATGTCCTTGCTTTCACTTTGTTTTCTTCACAAATAGCAAAAGTAGCAGTTCTACATGGAGCTCACGACACCTCGCATTGTGGCTAAGCTGCTAGTTTGGCATTTTTTTATGTTACACTGTGTTTTATTATGGGGGGAAAATACTTTCAGTTAAAATATGTGCAGAGAGAGAGAGAGAGAGAGAGAGAGAGAGAGAGAGAGGCAGGCACTGGAACCAAGCACAAACTAAGGGTTTCCACCCCAACTCAAGCCAAGTTTAGACTGGTCCGGTGCATCTCAGGACCGGGACTGGAATCATCTGGGGACCTCCAGTTGACTGGGTGAATGTAATGAATGTGTGTGTGAATGGGTGAATGTAATACACTATTTATGTAAAGCGCCTTGGATAAATGCATAGGCGTTATAAAAATGCATCATTTGCCATGTCCTCGGATGAGCCAGGCTGTGAGAGAGTGTTTGACAGACAGACAGACAGACAGGCAGGCAGGCAGGCAGGCAGGCAGGCAGGCAGGCAGGCAGGCAGGCAGGCAGACAGACAGACAGACAGACAGACAGACAGACAGACAGTTTTCATTATGTGTGTAAACCATCATGTGGTCTCCGCTCTGAGGGGACCAGCTATCAGTGGTACAAAGTAACTGGATACATTTAGGCCTACTCAACTACTGTATTTTGAGGTACTTTTTAATGTACTTGAGTATGTCCATTTCACATCAGAGGCAAATATTGTACTTTTTTTTTACTCCACTACAGTTATTTGACACTATATTTAATAGTTGATTTCTTATGTTTTGCCAAAATGTTGATGGTGAGAGCCGGCTCTTTAACCCAAGATGGACGGATGCTTTGGCTGTCATTTTACCATCTCATGCTAATTGCGACCGTCAGGTCGCACTTACTATCAAAACCACCACAAAGTGTAAGTAACTCCGTCCGTCCGTCCCTCCGTCTGTCTGTCACACCTCACACGTCACACTCTTGCCCTGCTCATATCTCCGCAACCGTTGCCCCGATCCATGCCAAATTTGGAACACATGTTCCTTGCCTGCCAAACTACAACCTCCAAGGACCCCCGGAGCTCCAGGGACCCCCAGGTCCCTGGGGGACCCCCAGATGTAAAAAATGACCAAATGTGCAAAAATGACCACCCCAACGGGGCTGCTCACGGGGAATTCCCGGGGACCACCGACTCCTGGTGCTCCAGAACGGATGCAAAAGTGGTGGCGCCCCCAGTGGAGGACCCCCTGCCACTGCAGCGCACATAAAATGCCGTAACTCGGGCTAGGAGCGTCCGGGAGAGCCGGGGCCGGTACCTATTCGTCCGCCAAGGCAACGCGGAGACCCCACCCCTCATTTCTCACATGGCCCCATTCTAGCGCCACCTTCAGGCCGATTTTTAAAACACATTTTTGGACACTGCTCCTACAATTTTTGCCCTAAAATCACGAATATCACTACACAGCATGTCTACACTCATGTCATCAACATGGATCAGGAAGATTTGGGAAAAACACATTTTTGCCCTATTTGTGGAGATAAGCCACCTACGGTCGCTTATCTCCCGATTAGGGAGTCTTACTGGTTCAACACCACTATGTTTCATTGGCCAGAGAACATTGTCAGTTGTTAAGATGGACAAACGTAAGGCGCCAATGAACGACATAATAAGTTATCAAGTATCATTAATGTTGTCATTTTATTAACTTGCCCCTTTCCATTTCTGTAATGTTGCCCCCTGTTATTGAGTATGCTGTAGGCCTTTCACTTGTAATAGTATTTCTGCAGTATTTTCTCCTTTCACCTTTAGTTCACCCCCCAAATTTTTTTTTTTTATCGAATACTTGCCGCATGGAGACTTGAGTTCAATAATACATATTTTTTTAGTTTTTGTTCCCAAAGCCAATAATTCGAGGAGACTATGTGTAGGGTAGGCCCATTGTTTCCGGCATCCGGAATCAATGGGGGTACATTTATTTTAATCAAATTGTTGGCTTAGGAATGCGATAAAAACATTCAGAGTATTCGATTAAAACAAGTCATTTTGGGGGTGAATTACTCCGTTAAAGTAACTATCTGTGTATTTACTATTTATACTTCCACCAGCATCAGCACATTATATGTCTGTCTGTCTGTCCATCCATCCATCCATCCATCCTTCCATCCATCCATCCATCCATCCATCCATCCTTCCATCCATCCATCCATCCATCCATCCTTCCATCCATCCATCCATCCATCCATCCATCCATCCATCCATCCTTCCATCCATCCATCCATCCATCCATCCATCCATCCATCCATCCATCCTTCCATCCATCCATCCATCCATCCATCCTTCCATCCATCCATCCATCCATCCATCCATCCATCCATCCATCCATCCATCCATCCATCCATCCATCCATCCATCCATCCATCCATCCATCCTTCTACCACAGCACTGATGATGAAGATGATGATGAAGATGAGGACATATTTCTCCACATTGCGTCTCGCTAAGCCCCAGTGTTTATCCTGCTAATGAGCTCTAATGGGAGCAGAGGTTTGTTTGACTGGGCATCGCTGCTTAACCCCATTGTAGCGTCTTTATCTCTCTCAGGGACGTGCTGGGCCCCTCATTCAGCCCGGGAAAAAAAGAGTTGTAGAGGCCGTCATTGCGCGCTATAGAGAGAGATCTCTCTCTATAGCGCTGCTGCTACTCAAAGATTTGCCATTTCAGATCATAAGTGACAAGCCAGTGGGCCAATTACATGAGTTATATTTCGTCATTGTCGGGTGGAAACCTTGTCCAAAACCATTTTAAAAATGATTTAAACTAGTGAAAACAGCCGATCTACAAGCACACAACGCCTCGCACCGCGAGGGGTTGTGTGCTTGTAGATCAGCTGTTTTCACTACTTTTGTGCGACAGCCTTGTATGATGAAGCAGGGCTTTGCTTTGCGAAAAAATTTACAAATTTGAAACTTGGAGATACAAGGTTTTCTGCCCGACAGTGACGATTTACTTTGTTGGCTGCCCAGCCCCCAAAATGGAACAAAAGCCAACATTTTACTTATTTATTTTTTTCATAATGGCCGGCCTGGGCCGGCCGGGAATGAACCGGCCGTTCGGGAGTTGCCCCGCTTTTCCCAATGGCCAGCACGTCCCTGATCTCTCTGCTCCTCTCCTGTCTTCCAACACAGCCTTTCATGTCTGGCTTTCTGTTTCTGGCGATCTGGTGTCTGCAAGGGCTGGAGAAAGTGGCGTCAGTTCAGCCAAAGCTAGGGTATGGCAAAGATGGGAGTCCTCGTGGAAAATAGGCATTACATTTTGTATAACACGGTTCTATTGTGAAAATAGCAGATCTACATGCTCACAACGCCTCGCGCTGCGAGGCGCTGTGAGCATGTAGATCTGCTATTTTCACAATGTCTGAAAAAACAAACAAATTTTGTCAGTTTTTTACACAGGTTTATTATAATTGGGCTGGATATGGCAGCCTGGAACGGTTGTTCAAGTGCAGCTTGGCATGTTAGCAGCTGACCTGTGGAACCTGGGAATATACCATTCTGTCAAAATGGGGAGAATACGAGTGTGGAGAATATAATTATAATGCCTTGTTAAAGTGGCATTTATAGTTATCACAGCACAGATCGACAAAGAGACATTCATGGATCTATATTTATTTATAACTTTTATTTTCCCCCCTGGACCCAGCTAGAGTATGGCAGCTGCATACCCCTGCCATACCCCGGACCCAGCTAGAGTATGGCAGCTGCGTACCCCTGCCATACCCCGGACCCAGCTAGAGTATGGCAGCTGCATACCCCTGCCATACCCAATTGACGCCCGTGCAGGAGGGGTTCATGTTATGTAAGCTAGTGGTTCCCAAACTGGGGGTCGGGACTCCCAGGGGGGTCCTTTAGATGATAATCTTAATCTGCAACATTGTTTATCTCACTCAACAGTAAACAAACCAACAAACAGTATAAGTGGATACAGGGTATCTGCACATTTATAAAAGTCACAATTAAGGACGGAAGTGTAATGGATTTTATACAGGCCATATGCTGTATATCTCTGCTATCGGGCCGAAACCTCCTAACTCCAAAATGTTTATTTTCGGGAAAATAAGCTCAAGTGGAGTTAGGAGGTTTTGACCGAAGGGCTTTTTACTACTTTTCATTGGTTCAATTATTTTAACCAACACACAGACGTAAAGGGTGTTCAATAGCACATATTTATGAATAAAAAAAAAGAGAGGGCCAATCGGGTGGAGTTAGCTGGTTTGGCAGAAAGTGTGGAGTTAGGAGGTTTTGTCCCAAGCACTTTTTACTACTTTCCATTGGTTCAATATTATTTTAACCAACACTCAGATGTAAAGGGTGTTCAATAGCCCCCCTGATTTATGCCAAAAAAAAATCAAAAACCTCAACAATGGAGTTAAGAGGTTTTGGCCAGACAGTGACAATACATAAAATCCATTCCATCAGAAGTTGTAACAATACAGCTCATCTCAGTTGAATTGTGAACTCCATTTCCCATGAGCACTCGATTACATCCCGACAGAATTAGCCCTATTCACGGCCCGCCCACTCAGCATCCCCCTGGTGCTGAAGTCACGTTTTGAAGGGTAAAACCCTGCTAAAAGCCCATAGAGTTAACACAGAAATCGCAAATGTAATGCAATTTCCGAATAGTAAAGTATAAAATACGGCTAGCATGATCAAGAACACAAGATAGTAAAAGGTGCAAAGCATTATAATTTACTTTACCGTTCGAAATAATGATTTGTTGGCTTTAAGTCCAGCTATTTCTGTTATAGTTTCCCCTTCTAAACTGACGTCAGCACCAGGAAGTTGCTGAGTGGGCGGGCCGTGAATAGGGCTAATTCATCCTTTTACCCCCTTACCTGACCCCATATCCAACTATTACACATTTCTATTATCTTTGTGAACAGGGGTCTTTGCCATGCTAGCTTGTGGTGCACATGTCACAAGGGGTAGGGAAGTGGGACTGAGTTACCAGGGCCCAAGGTGGAGGGGCCCTAGTAACTTTAGCTATTGAAAAATAGCAGATATCGGTGCCGCGCTGTGAGCTTGTAGATCTGCTATTTTTTAAAAGTTGTGAAAATGTGTGCAAATCTTTTTAAGTATTTTTTAAGCGGACATTTGTAACTCAAATTTTGCTTCCGGGGGGGTCCCTGGAACTAAATATTTTGAGATGGGGGTCTGTGGCCAAATTCCGAATTACCATAACTAGTCTGTAACACTGAGAGTGTACAGTATGGAACTATAGTGAACTACCATAACTAGTAGGGATGTGCGCGTGTACACGGTTATCCGTGTACACGGTTTGAAAACCACTATTCGTTTTGAAAATACAATTCGATTATTCTATTAAATATATTTTTAATTATTGAGATATTAACTTTATTAAACATTTAAACTCTGCGCCCATATTACTGTCTTGTCTTAATAAAATGTTACTTTTTAACAAGCAAATTAAGCAATCCCTTGGTTGATTTGCGGAGCATGCCTGTCTGTGTGACAGTCTGACTGACTGTTGCGCGCTGCAGTGGTCGCGCTGACACGCAGCCACACACCAGGCAGGCTGTCCGCTGCGCAAGTAAATTAATGGCAATTAAGCGACGTGTATCTTAAACATACTGGATGTGAATCACTCGCCTGCACGCTGCATCTGTGATCCGGTCCATGAATTAATCCATATTTTGAGGTGAGAACATGCCAAGGAGAATGCTTAATCATACATTGGCTGAGTATGGAATACCATTATGTAGCTAACTTTGAACAAAGCTGTTGCTCATTACTATAGCGACTCCAGTCAGACAGACATCAGCTGTTATAGCGAGTCTAGCGACCCAGCTGAGACTGATGCGCTAATTATTACTGACCCAGATTCACGCAATGACGTAATTGATAAATTTGAGCAAGATTTCAATATTATATAACATTTTAAAAGGCTTTTATATACTCTTGATACTTTTTTCAAACGAGGTTTGCCCTAATAGATCGAAGTGCTCAGTTTTGGCTATTTTCTGTGTGAAATTACAATAAAAAAAAAAATAACAATTAATTTTAGATTAATCGTGTATTCGATTACAAAACGGTCGTGTACACGTCAGTGAAATTAGTCGCTAGGAACATCCCTAATAACTAGTCTGTAACACTGAGAGTGTACAGTAACTATAGTGAATGACCATAACTAGTCTGTAACACTGAGAGTGTACAGTAACTATAGTGAACTACCATAACTAGTCTGTAACACAGAGTGTACAGTAACTATAGTGAATGACCATAACTAGTCTGTAACACAGAGTGTACAGTAACTATAGTGAATGACCATAACTAGTCTGTAACACTGAGAGTGTACAGTAACTATAGTGAACTACCATAACTAGTCTGTAACACAGAGTGTACAGTAACTATAGTGAATGACCATAACTAGTCTGTAACACTGAGAGTGTACAGTATGGAACTATAGTGAATGACCATAACTAGTCTGTAACACTGAGAGTGTACAGTATGGAACTATAGTGAATGACCATAACTAGTCTGTAACACTGAGAGTGTACAGTATGGAACTATAGTGAATGACCATAACTAGTCTGTAACACAGAGTGTACAGTATGGAACTATAGTGAATGACCATAACTAGTCTGTAACACTGAGAGTGTACAGTAACTATAGTGAACTACCATAACTAGTCTGTAACACAGAGTGTACAGTAACTATAGTGAACTACCATAACTAGTCTGTAACACAGAGTGTACAGTAACTATAGTGAATGACCATAACTAGTCTGTAACACTGAGAGTGTACAGTATGGAACTATAGTGAATGACCATAACTAGTCTGTAACACTGAGAGTGTACAGTATGGAACTATAGTGAATGACCATAACTAGTCTGTAACACTGAGAGTGTACAGTATGGAACTATAGTGAATGACCATAACTAGTCTGTAACACAGAGTGTACAGTATGGAACTATAGTGAATGACCATAACTAGTCTGTAACACTGAGAGTGTACAGTAACTATAGTGAACTACCATAACTAGTCTGTAACACAGAGTGTACAGTATGGAACTATAGTGAATGACCATAACTAGTCTGTAACACAGAGTGTACAGTATGGAACTATAGTGAATGACCATAACTAGTCTGTAACACAGAGTGTACAGTATGGAACTATAGTGAATGACCATAACTAGTCTGTAACACAGAGTGTACAGTAACTATAGTGAACTACCATAACTAGTCTGTAACACAGAGTGTACAGTAACTATAGTGAATGACCATAACTAGTCTGTAACACTGAGAGTGTACAGTATGGAACTATAGTGAATGACCATAACTAGTCTGTAACACAGAGTGTACAGTATGGAACTATAGTGAATGACCATAACTAGTCTGTAACACAGAGTGTACAGTATGGAACTATAGTGAATGACCATAACTAGTCTGTAACACTGAGAGTGTACAGTATGGAACTATAGTGAATGACCATAACTAGTCTGTAACACAGAGTGTACAGTATGGAACTATAGTGAATGACCATAACTAGTCTGTAACACAGAGTGTACAGTATGGAACTATAGTGAATGACCATAACTAGTCTGTAACACTGAGAGTGTACAGTATGGAACTATAGTGAATGACCATAACTAGTCTGTAACACTGAGAGTGTACAGTATGGAACTATAGTGAATGACCATAACTAGTCTGTAACACAGAGTGTACAGTATGGAACTATAGTGAATGACCATAACTAGTCTGTAACACTGAGAGTGTACAGTATGGAACTATAGTGAATGACCATAACTAGTCTGTAACACTGAGAGTGTACAGTATGGAACTATAGTGAATGACCATAACTAGTCTGTAACACTGAGAGTGTACAGTAACTATAGTGAATGACCATAACTAGTCTGTAACACTGAGAGTGTACAGTATGGAACTATAGTGAATGACCATAACTAGTCTGTAACACTGAGAGTGTACAGTATGGAACTATAGTGAATGACCATAACTAGTCTGTAACACAGAGTGTACAGTAACTATAGTGAATGACCATAACTAGTCTGTAACACTGAGAGTGTACAGTATGGAACTATAGTGAATGACCATAACTAGTCTGTAACACTGAGAGTGTACAGTATGGAACTATAGTGAATGACCATAACTAGTCTGTAACACAGAGTGTACAGTATGGAACTATAGTGAATGACCATAACTAGTCTGTAACACAGAGTGTACAGTATGGAACTATAGTGAATGACCATAACTAGTCTGTAACACTGAGAGTGTACAGTATGGAACTATAGTGAATGACCATAACTAGTCTGTAACACAGAGTGTACAGTATGGAACTATAGTGAATGACCATAACTAGTCTGTAACACAGAGTGTACAGTATGGAACTATAGTGAATGACCATAACTAGTCTGTAACACTGAGAGTGTACAGTATGGAACTATAGTGAATGACCATAACTAGTCTGTAACACTGAGAGTGTACAGTATGGAACTATAGTGAATGACCATAACTAGTCTGTAACACAGAGTGTACAGTATGGAACTATAGTGAATGACCATAACTAGTCTGTAACACTGAGAGTGTACAGTATGGAACTATAGTGAATGACCATAACTAGTCTGTAACACTGAGAGTGTACAGTATGGAACTATAGTGAATGACCATAACTAGTCTGTAACACTGAGAGTGTACAGTAACTATAGTGAATGACCATAACTAGTCTGTAACACTGAGAGTGTACAGTATGGAACTATAGTGAATGACCATAACTAGTCTGTAACACTGAGAGTGTACAGTATGGAACTATAGTGCCAGTGGTCATACACAGTGGTGGGGAAAGTACTCAAATGTTTTACTTGAGTAAAAGTATCAATACTACAATGTAGAAATACTCTGTTAGGGTGCCCACACACCACAATACCTAGAGTGGAATCCACCAATGCATTTCAATGAGAATGGAGCGTTTTTTTGCCAGTAGAGGATTTCTGCACAAAAGAAAACGCTCCATTCTCATTGAAATGCATTGGCGGATTCCACTCTAGGTATTTTGGTGTGAGGGCACCCTTACAAGTAAAAGTCCAGAATTCAAAATGTTCTTGAGTAAAAGTACAAAAGTATTGGCATCAAAATGTAGGCCTACTTAAAGTACCAAAAGTAAAAGTACAAAAATGTTTGAAAATAGCAGCTCTACAAGCTCACAACGCTATTTTCAAATAGCCACAGTCTAGAATAGGGCTAAAGTGCATTCTTGTATGTTTTATAATATAATCATTTATATCTTCAAAGTAACTAAAGTTTTCAAATAATTGTAGAGGAGTAAAAGTACAATATTTGGATCTGAAATGTAGTGGAGTAGCAGTAAAATACCTGAAATACCTCAAAACTGTACTTACAGTACTTAAAGGGGAAGACCACCCATTTTCAATATTGAACTATGTCATTAATATACCTTAGAGGAATTGTGTGGAAATAGAAAAAAAGATCCCCCCCCTTCTGTGTTGCCTAGAACTGGAAGATTGATTTGGGGGTTTGATTGTATTTCCACACCACTCCTCTAAGTTATATTAATGACATAGTTCAATATTGAAAATGGGTGGTCTTCCCCTTTAAGTACTTAGTTACTTAACACCACTGGTCATAAATCAGTGTCATACAGTACACATTCTGAAGTAAACCTGGAGAACTTTATAATGGTGAGTAAAAAGAAAAAATGAAAATCTATAATTTGCCACAGACGAGGCCAAGTGTTTGCCAGGGACATGTTGAAGGACCCCTGCCAAGATACAAGACATAATATGATACAGTATGTGAGGGGGATTCACATGAAGCACATAATATGATACAGTATGTGAGGGGGATTCACATGAAGCACACGCATTGTTGACATTATAGGATGACAGCTAATCTTTATAATGATTCCTTCTCCTCTCATAGACAGACCCATGGGACCGCCTTACAACCCCTAAAGCCCATTTTCGACTGCAGCTTTAGCACCACACCACACCACACCACACTACACCACACCACATACAAATATCTACATTTTCCATTACACATAAGTACCCCTATCGGTAAGAAACAAATCGACCCTTTTAACTGTGATTATAATACAATATAAATTTGTGTTACAACTATCCTAAATTATAATGCACTATAATGGATTATAACTGTGATTATAATACACTATAACACATTAATATATTACTATGATAATTATTATTATAATACACTATAATAGATTATAACAGTGATTATAACACAATATAATTATTACAATTATATCATGGTGGTCTAAAGTCATTGAGTGTCATTATGAAGTGTTTGGCCCTGTTTGGCCTAGCTCAGACCTACTCTGGATTGGATACTTTTTAGTACCCTGTTTAGTACCACTTTAACACCACTCTACCCAGGTCCTTGTAGTGGAAAACCTGGCACAAGTGGGCGATGTGGAGTGGTGAGGTGTTGGACCGTGTCAGTGGAAAGGGGGCTTTAATAGTCCTCTTCCCTCTACCTGGGAACACTCACACTCCCAGGCTGTCCCAGCGTTACACAGTGTGTGTGTGTGTGTGTGTGTGTGTGTGTGTGTGTGTGTGTGTGTGTGTGTGTGTGTGTGTGTGCGTGCGTGCGTGCGTGCGTGCGTGTGTGCGTGCGTGCGTGCGTGCCTGTATCACATGAATTCTATTCCATAATCAGATGAACAGTATTGTACTGCAGGTTTCATAGGGGGTCCCCAGCAGTACCTGTGAGTCCATGGTTCTCAGATAGCACTGCGTACAGACACACATTGTGCAGCGTATTGTGTGCAGTGAACAGAGCTCTCTCTGTGCAGTACAGTAGTGTACCTTACAGCTCCCATCTTCCCAGCTCTCCCCACAACACGCCTGTTCTTTTGCTGTCAGCACCCACCGGGTGGGGGTTTCAGTTGGGTGGGGGTGGGGCAGGGACGTGCTGGCCATTGGGAAAAGCGGGACAACTCCCGAACGTTCGGGAACGGTTCGTTCCCGGCCGGTCCAGGCCGGCCATTAGGAAAAAATAAAAATAAAATGTCGGCCTTCGTTCCATTTTGGGGGCTGGGCGGCCAACAAAGTAAATCGTCACTGTCGGGCAGAAACCTCGTATCTCCAAGTTTTTCAAATGTATACATTTCTTCGCAAAGCAAAGCCCTGCTTCATCATACAAGGCTGTTGCACAAAAGTTGTGAAAACAGCAGATCTACAAGCACACAACGCCTTGCGGCGCGAGGCGTTGTGTGCTTGTAGATCGGCTGTTTTCACTAGTTTAATTCACTTTTAAAATGGTTTTGGACATACAAGGTTTCCACCCGACAATGACAAAATATAACTCATTTAATTGGCCCACTGGCTTGTCACTTGTCATGATCTGAAATGGCAAATCTTTGAGTAGCAGCAGCGCTATAGAGAGAGATCTCTCTCTATAGCGCGCAATGAGGGCCTCTACAACTCTTTTTCCCGGGCTGAATCAGTGGCCCAGCACGTCCCTGGGGTGGGGGGACCCTGATAGAGCTCACAGCTATTATCCTGCAGCCCCCCTCCTCCCCCTCAAAACAGTGTGAGAGACAGGCACGTGCACACATAGACATATAAAGGGGGCTTGAGCCCCTGCCCTTTTATCCGTCTGTAAAAAGACTAGTGCCCTCTCCGAACCAAATGCCTCCAAATGCCCCCCTTTCCATGCTATACCTACAGTTTAGTTTAGTTTTAGTTTAGTTTATTTGATCAACTCATACATTTATACAAGTCGTACATCCATATAATCATTGTTACAGGTGATCAAAAGGAATAGGCTGAAGCTGAAAGCTTGTGAATGCCTATCCTACGTATTCATGAATTAAGACATTGATTAGTTATAGAAGGCAGCATTCAAGAGAATTGCCTTGTCCAAACTCTCCTGAACTTGAATGAATGCAGCATCTTATGTTGAAAGAATTGAAATCCATGCTGTTACGCCACATCTCCTGTATTGACTTGATTATTGCTTATAGTTCAGTGTGGTATCAAGCTCCGAAAATAGCCGACCTCCAAGCTCACAACGCGCCGCGTCGCAGCGCAACACGTTGTGAGCTTGGAGGTCTGCTATTTTCGACCAAAAGGCCCTTTTAGAAATGTCAGACCCTGCCTCTCTAACATTCTCTGCACGTCCCTGGTGAGAGATGGGGGGGGGGGGGGGGGGGGGGGGGGCTTTTTCCTGGACGTTTCGTTTGCCTGCGTTTTTTCTTTCTTTTTTTCTTCTACCCTCCTCACAGGGTCGTTGAGAGATACGAACCATCTCCGCTATCTCAGGGCACTCACGGTTTGGAGCTGGGGGCTCGTCAAGGTTTTCAGCTGAGAGAGATGAAGCAGGGAGAGATCCTAGACCACATGTATACATTTGTATTGTAGAAGTTTCATATATTTCATAAGATACATTCCTAGACTTGTTTTATTGGTACAGTCATCAATTAGTTAAACACTTAAACCGTCAACTTTGTGACGCGTTGTGAGCTTGTAGATCGGCTTGTAGAAACGTTTCTCTTGGGGTTCAAGTGGTTCATGTAAAAAGAGTTTCTCTTGGGGTTCAAGAGGTTCATGTAAAAAGAGTTTCTCTTGGGGTTCAAGTGGTTCATGTAAAAAGAGTTTCTCTTGGGGTTCAAGTGGTTCATGTAAAAAGAGTTTCTCTTGGGGTTCAAGAGGTTCATGTAAAAAGAGTTTCTCTTGGGGTTCAAGAGGTTCATGTAAAAAGAGTTTCTCTTGGGGTTCAAGTGGTTCATGTAAAAAGAGTTTCTCTTGGGGTTCAAGAGGTTCATGTAAAAAGAGTTTCTCTTGGGGTTCAAGAGGTTCATGTAAAAAGAGTTTCTCTTGGGGTTCAAGAGGTTCATGTAAAAAGAGTTTCTCTTGGGGTTCAAGAGGTTCATGTAAAAAGACAAACATCTCTGTGACAGGAATTGCACAACCAGAGGGGCATCCTTCCACCTGGCATGGGCAGGGGCGTCAATTGGGTATGGCAGGGGTATGCAGCTGCCATACCCTGGGTCCAGGGGGGTCCAGGGGTATGCAGCTGCCATACCCTGGGTCCAGGGGGGTCCAGGGGTATGCAGCTGCCATACCCTGGGTCCAGGGGGGTCCAGGGGTATGCAGCTGCCATACCCTGGGTCCAGGGGGGTCCAGGGGTATGCAGCTGCCATACCCTGGGTCCAGGGGGGTCCAGGGGTATGCAGCTGCCATACCCTACCCTGGGTCCAGGGGGGTCCAGGGGTATGCAGCTGCCATACCCTGGGTCCAGGGGGGTCCAGGGGTATGCAGCAGCCATACCCTGGGTCCAGGGGGGGTCCAGGGGTATGCAGCTGCCATACCCTGGGTCCAGGGGGGGAAATAAAAGTTACTTTTAAATATAAATCCATGAATGTCTCTTTGTCTATCTGTGCTGGTTATTATGTTGTTAAATCACAGTAAAATAACTACAAATGCAAAATGTAACAAAATATAATTATATTCTCCACACTTGTATTCTCTCCATCTTGACAGAATGGTATATTCCCAGGTTCCGTAGGTCAGCTGCACAGGTGCAATGCGCCGTATATGGCTGCTCACTGCTCCTAGTTGTTATAGGATGGGTAAAATGCAGAGAACAAATTTCACGTATGTGCAAATGTACTGTGATAAACAGTCCCGAAGGCGTGGGGCCATATTATTATTATTATTATTATTATTGTTAATTGTGGCACGTTTACTAACATGCCAAGTTTAGCTGCACTTGAACAACCGTTCCTGGCTGCCATATCCAGCCCAAGAAACTGTAGAAACGAGGGGGAAAATAGAATGCACTTCTTAAAATAAATGTATCATGCCTGTTGCTAAGGTATGGCAACATGACTGGTGTCTTACACCAGTCATGTTGCCATACCTTTTTAACTGACGCCACTGGGCATGGGCCTACCGTTCATACAGACTGGTAGACAATAGACCAGGGATCAGCCACCTTTAATGTAAAAAGAGCCATTTTGGACCAAAAGAATAAATACAAAATCCGTCTGGAGCTGCAAATATATTTGAGCCTTATAATGAAGTCAACACTGGCTATCAAGTGTATATTGATAGCCAGTTCAAATTGACTGAATACATGTTAATGCAAATTCATTAAATATGATAATCTCTCTCAACAGATCAAGCATACAGTGAATCCAGCAGGATTGGCAGTGAAAGCTATAACGACTAGAACTATTACATCGTTTTACTCAGTTAACTTAAAGGTGTATTCAGTGATAATGAAAGTGGCCGGCCGGGAGTCATCTTGTTCCTTACTGGCCTTACAGCGTGGAAATGTTTAGTTTTTTATAGATTTCTTACACCATTATAATGTTCTCGTTTTGACCATTAGACCCAATCACTGAATATTGGTAGGCCTACGTCTCCAGCTTCAGGATATGATACTGATTAACGAGGAGACTGGCATTTTATGAGTTCAGTAGTTTACAATCTAGGCATTTATCAGACGTTCTTATTCAGAGCGACTGTGGTTCTCAAAACCTTTATTTTGACCATCATAACTAAACATCATAACATAACTACGGCCATACTCTACCCTGATTGGTCGAGGACTGGTTGGCCACCTCTGAAACCCGAACTCTGAAAATGTGTCCTTTGTCCATCAGTCCACTTTAAGGCTTAATCAGGAGTTTGGCCACAGGTAGGCTTAGCGGTGGACATTGCTCTTGTCTATATTATCCTTATGTATGTAAACCTGTCTTGTTTTTGTTGCCTTGTGTCAAATATGTGTACTGTATATGTGTCTTGCATACATGGCTGCAGTGAACTGACAGTGTGAACTGACAATAAAGTACTTTATTACCCGGCTTGTTTGAATGCTTGATTCTGATTGGTCAGTTGCTGAAATCAGCGGTCTGTTATTTCTGGATAACAGACCGCTCCGCTCTATAACAGACCGCTGTCTAATCAAAGGCTCAGAACACCTGCTGCAGTCAAGCTGCACTGCGTGAATCTTGTGCCGTATCCAACATGTCAGCCATGTAAACAAACACACAGCGACATTTACAACTAAACGTTGCTCTCAAGAATGTTTTAAAAAATATTTTAAGCAAGAAATA